>NC_055997.1:124942859-125242859 GCF_018446385.1 Zingiber officinale
GCTATTAATTTTGCCTCTTGATATGCAGTAGGAGTATCAGCCCTCATGAGTTTGTGTTGTAGGCGTCACCCCTAAGGTGAAGTGGCAGAGGGTCACCTAGGATCACATTCTACATGAACATGGCAGAGTCCTTCACGGATGACTTAAATTACCTGACCTACTTTTGGGCTTCTTAAACCTTGAGACAACACTTGCTCTCTATAGGTTTTTACCCGAAATCTTTCTGTTATGTAGCACTAACCAACAAGGATGTATTACTATAGCTGTTTGACTTGTAAATATATTGTGTTTTACACTGTAATGAAAATTTTTGCGTCTTAAAAGCAAATCAAATGATACACTCACAGTTGTTTGAGATCGTTGAAACATACTTCGTAGTGAGGTTAGACTCTTTTCTAGCCATTAGAGATGAACAAAAAGAGTTATTGAACAGGGTGATTTTAATGCAATAAACATATATGCATCTTTCTTCTTCTGGGTATGTCATCAGTTTTCGATTTCAAAGTTTAAGAATGATGAATGGATTAGAGTCTAAGGTAGAGAGAAATCAAAGAAAACTTTAATTGACAAATATGATTTTCATTGAAATATTACTAGTAATATGACCTTGCATTAGGCTCAATGGAGGGATGAAATCGAAGTAGGTGATTCCAAATGTGTTGGGACAAACATGGCTAGATGATGATGACAATGACAACATATATAATTTCTTTATCAATATAGACATTCTCTAATTTTGAGAACAATTAGCATTTAGCATACCTGTCAATGAGGCACCATTTTTAGTTCATTTATTGTCAGACTAAGAAGGGGAACAACTTTGGTGCAATGATAAAGTTGCTGCCGTGTGATCTAGAGGTCACGGGGTCGAGTTTTGGAAACAGTCTCTTGCAAAGTAGGTAAGACTGTATACAATAGACCCTTCCCCGGGACCTTGCATTAGCGGGGGTTTTGTGCATCGGGGTGCTCTTTATTGTGTCAGACTAGTCCCATTTATTAGGGTTGTTTTCATAATTAATGTTTTTGTGATTTTAATGTGTGTTTGGGCTGATGAAGGTGGATACTAGTAGGACTTATTCTAGTTCAATTGTTGGCCATTAAATAGACTATTAACGTCTGATATTTGGATCACTCTCAGTATATTACACCACACTGACTACTTGTTACTTTTTGTAATAAAAGCAGATTGTGTATTAGCCATAGGAGAGAATATTGGCTTGTTGATTCAAACAAATCAACTCAGTATATGATTTTCATCTGGCAAGCTGCAACCCATTGTTTTATAGTTTTTCCCTCCAAAAAATTAAGACAATCCATGTAAATGCAAATATATTATACCATTATTAAATTAGAGGATAGTTATAGCCTTTCTAGATTTAATCATGATTGTCCAGGGCTCTGCTGCTCCTTTGTGTGGTACAACTTATGTTTCTATCCTTTGTTTGTTTAGTGATTAAATACTTTTCATTGACTCACTGATGCTACTGAGAATTGTTTAACTACCTGTAGGGAGGTTAAGCTTTGGAATGAAGCATAACTTTTGTTGCATCTGCTGACCAAATCCTTAAGGTGCCTTAATTGAAATTATACAGATTGATATAGATTTATAGGGTAATAATAACGTGATTGGAGTTGGCTGCATCAAATTTGTCAATACTGATGGAGCATAGATGTGTATTTATTGAGTAGGTCATTGGCTTCCTGATGCATCAATCGATTTAAATCAGCTCTTTATTTGTTGAACTATTCAAATAAAGTAAATATGGTTTGCATGATGGTAGTTTCTGTTTTACTTCTTTCTTTTTTTTTGTTGAGAATTTGAATTTTTGGAGCTGATATGCCTTGATTGTCAATTGTTAACTTTCAGGAGAAACGCAAAGAGAAGCAGCGGAAGAAGGAGAAGAAAGAAAAGAAAGAAGGTAAAGAGAAAAAGGAGAAACATCGAAGTAAAGAAAAACACAAGGAGAAGAAAGACCGAAAAGAAAAACACAAAGACAAGAAGAAAAAGGATAAAGACAAGGATAAAAGTAGGGCACAGAATGATAGGGCCAACAAAGAGAGTCAGTCTTCCCACAGAGATGTGCTTGGAGAGTGCAGCCATAAGCCCGAGGAGATTGATCATTCTAAGGTTAAGGAGGAGTTGGACAGGAGGATCAAGGGTGAGCAAAAGGTGGCAACAAACAGAAAGGTTGAGTGCCCAATTCAAAAAAGTGTTGGCAGCTTGGGTGTTGCAACATTTTCATCCTCCATGGTTCCTCCACAAAGGCAGGTTGATTGCTTGGAAAAGCCAGCTGACAAATTCAATAATTCGACTCACAGAAAAAATGAGGTGTCTGCAAGTACCATACAAAAGGAAAGAAGTACAAGTGGTAAGTTGGCACAGAAGCTTCCTAGTGCTGGACAAAGAGGAAATGGTGGCGCGCCACTGCCAATGGAAAGTTCAGCAGGTTATCTTCATAGAAAATTTGAAGGCCTGCCCTCTGCAACTTCTACGGAGATTGATAGTCGCAAGAGTAATAAAGTTCCCTTTCATTCGGGTAGTTCTGTGCAAAGAACAATCAATGGAATGGGGCAATCAGTCCAAAGCCTTTCTGCTCCCAAAAATATCAACTCAACTAGCCTTCCCATTAAGATGGAAGGCGGAGCAGATGCTAGCAAAAGTATTGCAAGGAGCCATATGTTTGCAAAAAAAGTTGATGGAATCAATCGACCAGTGGAGAAAGATGCAGATAACAAGAGTGAGGAAGAGAAAGCAAAGAACAAAGAAAGAGAAGCTGGTATTAATGGAGAAGAGAAATACAAGAACAGGGATCATGATAAGAAGATCAAGGATAAAGACAAACATAAGGACAGAGAAAAAGAAAAGGCAAAAGTAAAACAGAAAGTTGAACAACTTAAGGAACAAAAAGAACCTGGAGAAGACAGAAAGAAGAGTCAGCTGGATATCCTCAGACTAAAGTCTTTAGGTCCTCAAACAGATAATTCAAAGAATAACGTTATTGATGAGAATATCAAGAAGAGGAAGGAAGCTGATAAAAATGGCTTTCTTGATGGTAAGTCATCTAAAGTACTTATATTTTTCTGCAGTTCTGCAAGCATTCTTACTTGCTTTGGTGTTATAAACCTATTTTGTTTGGTTTATATCACTACGTTTGCCATGACATTGCAGACACTAATTTGCGGCCTAACAAGGTTCAAAGAGCAAACTTTTCCACCCACCTTCATGAACAAAATGGGAGGACACTTGGGTCATCCTATATTGCTCATACTTCATTAAAACCTGAAGCCGCAGGTAATAAACTACCTACAAATGCAGTGGGTCAAAAGGAACATACGATGAATGGCATATCTGAAGCTAAGCCATCCTCAGCTGGCTTGATGCACTCAGTTGCTGCAGAAACAGATATAAACAGAAAAGTTCATGCAAGTCCTCACCCTGATTTTGTATATCTCGAGCAACTGTACTCGATACCTAAAGTGGATGAATACCCCGAGTATGATGACCAAGAGTGGCTTCTTAGGAGCCATCACGCTCAGAAGTCAAAGTCAAAGCTTGACGCCTGCGAAATTCCCCAGGTTTGGTCAGAAGCAATGAGAATTGAATCAGTGGATACTGTTGCTTTGCCTTATGTTGTTCCTTTTTGATACATGATATTCCTCTCATTTTACTTGAAGTGGCTCATTTATGACTGAAAGATAGAGCAGCATGATTAACTCGTCGATTTGGCAATTTAGCTGCCTTCAGTTGCCGAAGCCTGTTATTTCTGGTTTGAGCTCAAACATGTTTCAGATTCAACAAATGGCACACTCAAAACTAGTGTGGCTTGAAATACTAGAATAACTTGTAGTTGTTTGGTCCCAATTGGGTGACCAACTCATTTCAGCTTCAAACAAGTTAAGCTTCAGTATTTCCAACGCAGAAAACAGGAGGAAGAAATGAGAGTGCACAAGTTGTGCTGGAGTATCAGATCATGTGGGAGGTGTGGCTTTGCTGCAATGTGCACAATTTTGATTTGTATTAATGTACATTTTCCAGAAAAAAGAAGTAATGTACAATAGAGGGCAGGTGGAAATGAAAGATGATATTTTTCATTATTATTACAAGTTTGTCTGACTTCATTGTTCTAGAGGGCAGTTGGAACTTTTCACTGTTCAGTAAACAAGAACGTTAGTGATTGACCAACGGTGAGTTTATTGATAATATTTTATTGAAACAGTTATAATGATTGTTTCCTATTTACATGTTCTTGGAGATGACGAAGGATTTATTGCTGTAAAATAGGCTGATTAATTTTTCTGATCTTTTTTTTATTAATTGGAGACTTGAGGTTTGATCTATTGCACAACTAAACTTATGCCAATTTGATTGATTTCAGACTTAAAATTTGATTAAATTTAGTGGCTAGTTGTTTAGATTTTATTAAATACATTGATTGATGGATCATGCCCTTCATTAATTGAAGATGACTGTGTGGCTAGGGGCTAGTTGTGCGGGACGTCCGGATGTCGCGTATGATCAAATGTCTTTCATTAATTGATTATTTAGTGCTTTCTATCATGTCCGTGCTACAGTGTATTTTCCAATTAATGCTGATAATTTTGGTCTGTATTCCTACAGGTTAGTTAATTGCTAATATGGATAATATTTAAAATTGAAAAATAGTGGTGACAAAAATGACTTGCTAACCTCAATATTCATATCTTTATGTGAAAGAATAATTCTTAAATGTTGGTCAAGTTTTTGGCTCGTCGTCCATATCCAATATTATTAATAACCATGGGTGCTTCGTAACCAATATTATTAGTTAACTCTGCTCAACCCTAAAAATCTGTTTTAGGGATAAAAACTCAATAAGTATCTTTTCATTCCCCCGCATGAGATACTTTCAATACTAATGAAAATAAATTACATTATGTCATTATTAATCGATTTTGATTGAAATTAATTAATAGATTTAGAGAGTTCAAAATAAATTAAGTTCTATATGTTCGTATAATTTTCTTAATTATATTTATTGTTTCAAATATCAATTTGATATAATATATTAAAGTCAATAATTTTTTTAAATAAGAAAGTGTCCGGAAAAACTAATTCATGTTAAAAAAATATTTGCACTTAATATATTGATATTTGAGAGCAATATATTAAATAGAGCGATTTTTTTTAACACATTAGATTTTTCAGATAGATTTCTGTTCAAAAAAGTATTACTCTCAATATATTTTATCAAATTGATATTTGAGAGTATATATATAATTAGGAGAATCACACGAACACATGGAACCTTATTCCATGTCATTTTGAGTTTTCTAGGTTTATCAGCTGATTTGGGTCAAAACCAATTGATGGATCTACAGAGCTCGAAATGATATAAAATCAAGTCTTATGTGCTCGTTTAGTTCTCTTGATTATGTCTATACTCTTATCCATCAATTTTATAATAATATATTGAGAGCAATAATTTTTTTAAACCTAAAATGATCTTTTAAAAACTTATACTTATTTTTTTTAAAAAATAACTCGATTGGGATAAATATGAAAGAGTAAAATGAGTATTAGGTATAATTTTGGAGGTCGGATCCTTTGGTCCACTTTTTATATACCAGGGGATGATCCACATGTTAGTATTTGCTCTAAGAGTCAATTATGAGATGATTGATATATCTGGATTAAACTCATTGAGTTAGATTCAAGTGAATCCAACCATATAGATCCAATCTAATCTAAATTACACTTGAGTTTGACTCAAGTGAATTCATTCACTAAAGAGGATTAATGGAGATTAATGAAACATTAAAAGAGTTAATTTCGAAATTGATTATTCATTCAATTTTAAAAATTGAATTCAAGAATGAAGAATTCGAAAATGACCTTAATGGAGTGTTAATGCTTATTAAGTGAATTAATGCTAAGTATTTTATTGGATGAAGTACAAAAGTTTTTTTTTTCTCTCATTTTTGAAGTAGGGATTCATTCTTTTTCTTCTCTCCTCTTGCTTTGGCCGAAACTTACTAGAGGGTTGCTAGCACAACCTTAAGTATTAATTTTCTCCATTTTCTTGTATTCATGTGGATACCAGAAGAGGCACGGACACGTGATCGTGCTGAGATCCTTGTTGTCGGGAGATCATGTTGGCGCTTCAAAAGTAGAACTCTTTCTTATAAAACTTAGTATATGTTATTCTTCCTCTTTCGTACGGATCTTCTAAAAAGATCTAGTAAGTTTTTTCACTGCGCTTTTTCTGTATTTAGCATGCTAGATCTTAATGGTGGTATTAGAGCCGCTTGCGAAGACATATACTAAGTTGTAGTAGATTTTATATGTGATATAGAAATTACATGAGATGTTACTTTGATCTGCATGATTATGAGTCTTTGTTTTTATTGAAACAAAATAGTTTGTGTTGAACAAACTAAAAGATATAACATCTTCATATATGCACTTCCACGTACTTCGTTTGATAAAAATATGTACTTCCAAGGTCTCAACCAAAAACTGTTGTGAACAGCAAGGTTTCGACCAAATTGTTGAGAACAGTAAGGTCTCGATTTTTATGGGCAGCAGGATCTCAGGTATGGCAGCAACTCATACAATGAGTATACAAAATAATTTTGTGTCGGGGCGCTGCCCCTGACCCTGTTCACTAACCGACAGACCGCTGTGACGTTGCGGCTCATAAGTCTTTGTTGAAATCATAGTAGATTTTATGTAATAAAGATATTGTGAATGTTATATAACATAGTACATGGTTATGACCCTTAACCCCGATATGATTGGATGCGTGTGTTGTAATTCATAATATGGTCTGCGTGTTGTGTCTCTCCTTTTTTTATTCTTTTTGTAAATTTAGACTACCCTCAAATGTAACTTAAGGTTTCTTTAGATTTTATAATGTACAAATTAGAAAAGAACTAGTTTACTGGATGATGGTGAAAAATGGAGAAGAATAATATCACACAATGACTAAGCACTTAGAGAAGCTACTTTGACCTAGGTTGACATTTTGCTCTTCTCATTGGCTTGAGAAGATCATAGTTGATGGGGCCATAACCATGTTACATTTAATTTAGCATATATGTTGATATGCTATGATATGCGATGTATGTATAGTTTACTCATAATTAGGTCTATTTTAAATACGTCTACTAAAGTTTGGTACTTACTTTTACCTAGATCAATTGTAAACATGTTTGCCATAGAAAAATGGCTCAATTTATCGTGGTAAAGTATGAGAGGACAATTGTGATGTTTGCTTATTAAACTTTGGGTGTGACTTAACTAGGTTACCTCAATTAGATTGAGAACTTAGAGACATATCCTATACAGTGTAATTCAAATTATACTAGTCTTAAGCGAATAGCCAAAACTAACTCAAGATGAGTTATAATGTGGATTTCATAAGATGGGAAAATGAACAAATAGTCTGATTCACCCAATGATACAAGAGTTACATATGATGTAATTGGTAAATATTGTCTACCTATGTTATACTAAGTCTTGAGCGATTAGCTAAAGCTAACTTAAGATGAGGTATAATATGAATCTTATCCCACATGAATGTCATCGCGATTAGATTTGGAGCTAGTAGTGTGGGTAAAACCACATCCATGACTTGCTCCTACCAAGTTTTACAATTCAGTGGGAGAATCATTTAATTAAAGACCTAATTAAATGACCTAAATATGATACTTATTTCTACATTTTATTGTTATAGATCATCATTTCATCCAATGCGTCGAATACTCTCTCTCTCTCTCTATGCGATCTGTCCTTGATAAAGACAAATCTCAATGGAGCTAACTTCTTGGACTGATACAGAAACTTGAGAATAGTTCTCAAATAAAAAAGAAAACTGTACATTCTAAAGCAGTCCATTCCTGAGACACCCCCACCACTGCCACTAGAGCTGATAAAGATGCTTATGAGAAACATCAAGATGATGTATTAGATGTATCATACCTTATGCTTGTCACCATGAATTCTGAGCTTTAGAAGCAACATGAAAATATGGATGCTTATGATATGGTTGAACATCTTAGACAACTATATCAAGAACAGACAAGACATGAGAGATTTAAGATCTCTAAGTCTCTATTTCAATGCAAAATACAAGAAGAAAGTCTCGTAGGACCTTATATGCTTAAAATGATCGACTATGTGGAGAATCTACAAAGATTGAGATTTCCACTAGGCCAAGAATTGGTCATAGGGATGGCAATAGGTAGGATTTGAGTAGGATTTCATATCCTCCATACCATTCTCATTTATTATATCTATACCCAAACTCATCCTCATCCCCATACCCATTGGGTATTTAACTTTCATACTCATGCCAATACCCATCAGAGTTTCGGGTATCCATATCCTACCCATCATCCTATTAATTCTTACCATTCTCATTTTAAAAAAAAAATATTTCAATGTACTTGTCAGCACTTCCTCGTCTCACACTCATAATCAGGTATAAAATTTCATCTATATTCTCCTCTATTCGGGTCAGATGTAGGATTAATCATCATATTCGGGTGAAATTGCCATTCCTAATTGGTCCCTGACCTTATTTTGTAATCATTACTCGAGAGCTATAGTCAATTTGTCATGAACTATAACATGAATAAAATTGACAAGTCATTGTCTGAGAATTGTTGAACTCAATCTTAAGAAGGTAAAACATAGTAATGTACTTGATCCGGCGGTAAGAATGGGGGATCCACTTCCTGAAGGGTCTCAGCCTGAGGACAGAGGGAGGGCTGACTAAGCGGTTAATGGCTGCGCCGAGCAGCTGAGTAGGTCCGAGCGGAACCAAAGATAACCCAGCCAGGCTTGGGTTTCCGACGCCAAGGCAGGAGGATTGAATGGCCGAGCGGGGCGTCTGCCCGGCTGGAACCGAGGGGCCGAGCGGGTTGTCCGTTCGGCCAGGATAAGGGCGAGGATACAAAGGTTAGCCGAGCGGCCTATTCGTTCGGCTCGAGATATGGGATGTCAGCAGAGGCATGTCTATTGATTATGTCGTACACAAAATTTCACGATAGAAGATCTTGCCGTCACATCATAGAGAGGTTGATACAGTAGCGGTATGGCCTCATGGATGCCCTTCTGACAGACCCATACCTGGGCATGGTCGAAAGCAGGAGATTGCTTCGATTGGCGCGCCCAGGCTTCTTGGAGAGGTCTATATAAGGTCTCCATTTCTTCACCGGAGGTACGCGAGTCTTCATTCTGCAGCCACCTTCTTCATCCATTCCTCGCCTGACTTGAGCGTCGGAGGGCCGTCGCCGGGACACCCCCCCGACTCGGTTTTGTTGCAGGTTCGCCGGAGCACTCGAGGATCCAGCAGGGAGCGCCACGTCCCCAGCGTTCGTTGACCCCTGGTTCGGACAGGATCAATTTGGCGCCGTCTGTGGGAATCGCACCTGCATCCGAAAGGGAACAATGGACGAGGCTGGACGACAACACACGGTGACGCTTTCGACGGAAGAACTCGACGCTCTGGTCGAGATGAGGGCCGCCAAACTTGTGGAGTTAAAACAAAAAGCATCAGCCGAGCGGCCGGAGCAACAAGCAACATCTGCATCGGGTGGCCGAGCGGACGCACCTCAAGCCACCGTTGCATTCCATCGGGCCTTATTCCGCACCCCTGAAGCCGGGCCAGCTCGGAGAGATAGAGGATCTTCTTCCGACGAAATGCCTAGGCGAGACGCCAGAAAGGGGAAAACCCCCCGAGCGGACTCATCTCCCGAGCGGATCAATCGCCAATTTTCGGAGGCTATTCTACGAGACCCTCTGCCTAAACATTACGCGCCCCCGGCGATCGGCGAGTACAATGGAACAACAGACCCGGATGATCATCTGGGTAAGTTCGATAACACAGCTACGCTCCATCAATATACAGATGGAGTAAAGTGCCGAGTCTTTCTTACAACTCTCTCGGGATCGGCTCAACGGTGGTTTCGGAGGCTGCCGGACGGATCCATCACTAGCTTCAAGGACTTCCGAACAGCCTTCCTCCACCACTTCGCCAGCAGTCGGCGTTATCAAAAGACAAGTGTCAGCTTGTTCGCCATCAAGCAAGAGCCGAGAGAATCGCTTCGAGCTTACATACAGCGATTCAACCAAGTGGCGATGGATATTCCAACGGCCACATCGGAGACGATGATGAATGCCTTCACGCAAGGCCTTGTGGACGGGGACTTCTTCCGGTCGCTCATCCGAAAGCCGCCCCAAGATTATGATCATATGTTGCACCGGGCCAATGAATATATCAACGTGGAGGAAGCGCAGGCAGCCAGGAAGAAAGAAACACCAACCGAACGGGCTCCTCCTGCCGAGCGGAGACCCTTGGCCGCTCATCAACCGCCAAGAGGACCGAGGGCTGAAGCAATCCGATCCCCCCATGCCAGATCACACGTACAAGAGGTAGCTGCCGCTCGGCCCAAGCCAAAGAAGAGATGGACCCCTATGTTCTGCTCCTTCCACCGGACGGATACGCACAACACGAGGGATTGTCGAAGTCTTCCCTTCGTGGCTAATCCCATTCCCAGGAGTGTCGAACGGCGGTCTCCTCCCATCGACAGGAGACAAAGGACCCATGAAGCCGACCGGACCCGCACCGAGAGGCGACATCAACAGACGCCCGATCGGCACCGATCTCCAAGACAGGAGAATCGACGGGCATCTAGAGAACGGTCCCGACCGTCCGCTCGAGAAGAGGAGAATAGAAGCAATATTGCCCGAGGCGAGATCAACGTTATTGCTGGTGGGCCGACCGGAGGAGACTCCAACCGAGCCAGAAAGGCGGGCGTCCGGCAGCTACAGATCCACGCAGCCGGTTGTAGCCAAGAGCAGGCAAGTGGACCGGAAATCACCTTCGGGCCCGGAGACTTAGAAGGAGTGGAAGTGCCCCACGACGACGCTCTGCTCATCAAAGCGGTAATAGCAAATTACACTATTCATCGCATATTTGTTGACACAGGGAGCTCGGTCAACATTATATTCAAGAAGGCGTTCGATCAGCTGCAAATTGATCGAGCAGAGCTGATGCCCATGATAACGCCGCTCTACGGGTTCACGGGTAACGAAGTGCAGCCGGTCGGACAAATACGGCTGGCTATCTCACTAGGAGAAGAACCGCTCAGGAGGACGCGAACAGCAAACTTCGTGGTGGTGGACTCTCCCTCATCATATAACGTCATTATGGGACGACCGGCGCTCAGCGAGTTCCGGGCGGTTGTCTCCACCTTCCACCAGAAGATCAAATTCCCCGTGGAGGATAGAGTAGGAGAAGTACGTGGAGATCAGCTAGCAGCTCGGCGGTGTTATATAGAGATGATCCGAGCAGAAGCCTGTTGCGCTCGGAAGGCGCCCCGGATCGAGGTGCACACCATAACCGAGAAACCTCTTGCTTTAATTTATGATGAAAAGGAGGAAGTTCAGATCCATCCGACCCGATCGGAGAACACGACTTTTATCGCCTCTGATCTGGAGGAGGAGCAGAAGGAGGAGCTGATCCAATGCCTCCAACGAAATCATGATGTCTTACGTTTGACAATAAGTCTCAGATAAATTAGGACTCAAATCGGACAAATGTTATTTTGTAGGATATCCCAAAGAAACAAAGGGATATTACTTTTATAATCTCACACAAGGTAAAGTGTTTGTTGCCAGAAATGATGTGTTTCTAGAAAGAAAATTTATTTCTAGAAAAACTAATGGGAGTACAATCATTCTTGAAGAAATTCAAGATATACAAATAGCACCGAAGCCTTAATGGAAATTGAACAGGCGCCATAAGATGTTGTGGATCATGATTTTGTTACTCCATAAGAAGTTGTGGAGCAACAACTTGTTCAAGTAGCATAAACTCTATGCATATCTGATAGGACCCACTATCAACTCGAGAGATATTCTTTTCTCTTATCTGACCATGGTGATGTAGTGCTTGTTGGTCTCAACCAGCCTACATCTTATCAGTAAAGCTGTACAGGGCCCAGATTTTGAGAAATAACTAGAGACCATGAGATCCAAAATAGAATTCATGTATACTAATCAAGTATGGACCTTGGTTGATCCACCTGAAGGATCAAACTCATTGGGTGTAAGTGGGTCTTCAAACTGAAAACTGACATGGATAGTTATATGCATACCTATAAAGGTCGATTGGTGGCTAAAAGATTCAAGTAGATTCATGGTATAGACTATGATGAAATCTTTTCACTAGTTGTGATGCTCAAGTCTATTCAGATCATGCTTACTATTGCAGCTTACTATGATTATGAGATTTGACAGATGAATGTCAAAACTGCATTTCTTAATAGAAATCTACTCGAGGATGTGTACATGACACAACTAGATGATTTTATCGATCCAAAGCATGTTGGAAAGGTGTATAAGTTGTAACAATCTATTTATAGATTGAAGTAAGCTTCTAGAAGTTGGAATCTTAGATTTGATGATGCAATCAAAGCATTTGGTTTCATCAAGAATGTAGATGAACCTTGTATCTACAACAACGTTAGTGGGAACACAGTCATCTTTCTTATATTGTATGTAGATGGCATACTTCTCATTGGAAATGATATCCCTACTCTTCAGTCAGTGAAGACGTGGCTTGCGAATTGTTTCTTAATGAAAAATTTAGGTAAAGCAATCTACATTTTAGGCATCAAGATCTATAGAGATAGATCTAAGCGATTGCTTGCTTAAACTAGAGTACATATATTGACAAGATGCTTAGATATTTTGCTATACAGAATTCCAAAAAGGGATTTCTGCCAATGCCACATGGTGTGAGTCTTTCAAAAACCCAATCTCCTTCTTCTAAGGAAGAAAAGGACTGTATAGATCAGATTCCTTATGTATCTGCTACAGGGTCTCTCATGTACGATATGCTTTGTACTTGCCTTGATGTCTCGTATGCATTAAGCATGACAAGCAGATACTAGTCAGAACCAGGTGAAGGTCACTAAACAGCAATCAAGAATATTCTTAAGTATTTAAGAAGAACTCAAGATTAGTTCTTGATCTTTGGAGGCGATGAAGAGCTTACTGTAAAGGGTTACACTGCTGCTAGCTCCCAAACTGACAAAGATAATTCCAGATCACAGTTAGGGTATATATTGTGGTTAAATGGTGGTGTTATGAGCTGGAAGAGTTCGAAGTAAGATACAGTCATTAATTCTACAACAAAGGCCGAGTACATTGCTAGTTCAACTGTAGCAAAAGAGGCTGTTTTGATCAGGAAGTTTATTTCATAGCTTGGTGTTGTTACTAGCATAGTGAATCCAATATACCTCTATTATGATAACAATGAGACTATTGCACAAACTAAGGAATCTGCTCTCATCAGCGTTCCAAACGCATACTACGGTGATTCCATCTCATTCTAAAGATCAACGTTAGAGGAGACGTGAGGATATGTAGAGTGTCGACCGATGTTAACATTGCGGATCTTTTGACCAAGACTTTGATATAGAGGAAGCATGATGGTCATACTAGTTCACTGGGTATTAGATATTTCAATGATTAACACCAGTGCTAGTGGGAAGTTGTTAGTATCAGCCCTAAAAGCCAATTGTGAGATGATTGACAAGGATATTTTTTGTATCATATTTCATTAGTTAATAAAAGGTAAAGTTGGTTATTATATTTATTTTAATTCAGTGCCGAATTAATAAGTATAATAAT
Organism: Zingiber officinale; assembly: GCF_018446385.1. Classification (NCBI taxonomy): domain Eukaryota; kingdom Viridiplantae; phylum Streptophyta; class Magnoliopsida; order Zingiberales; family Zingiberaceae; genus Zingiber; species Zingiber officinale. The sequence continues at coordinate 124,956,544 of NC_055997.1, forward strand.
ATCCTAGGATAGTAGATTTAGTCTACAATATATCAATTGGTTGAATTGATAGTGAGATATGTGTGTGTATATATATATATATATAACACTACTCTAGATTACTTCTAGTCAAACATTAGTATATAAGGACAATATTAATGCGTTGAGACTAACATGTAGGTTAATGGATGACTTAATCTCACAAATCATGGATATGAGATATCAGGTTGGCACATGTAAAGACACAAGAATGCATAGTCATGCTCAAATTAGTCAATATGAGATATTGAGCTTATTTGTGTTGGACTTCCAAGGTTGTTTTGGTGTGATCAACAAGTTAAGTTAGGTCCTGTGTGTTTTTAACCTTGTGTCTAAGTGTGCAGGAGCTTAGGAGCACAGCTAGTCGAGCGGAAGACGCAGCTAGCGAGAACGACGGCACACAGTGCGTCCAAGGGATGAGGCGCTGCGGAAGAGTACACCAGCGGACGAGAAGGAAGCGTGCGGTGGTTCCGAGGGACGAGAAGCCGGAGCGGAAGATTGCTCGAGAAGTAAGAGACGCAGCTAGCGAGAAGGTCGGCACGGGGTGCGACCGTGGGACGAAGACTACGGATGAGTACGCTTGTGGATGAGAAGGAAGCACGCAGCGATTCCGAGGGATATGAGAAGCCGGAGCGGAAGTCTGCTCGAGAAGACCGGAAGTTGAGTTCAAGTGAGCTATATTCTGGATGACAGAGATCACCCAAGCCAGCGGAAGACTCGGTCTGAGGCGAACAGAGCCGGAGCAAAAGACCCGAGCTGAAAAAAGTCAATGAAGTTGACTTTCCCAACCGAGGCGCCCGGAACTGTCCGGGCGCCCTGAACTGTCCGAGCACCCTGACCCCTCCGGGGCGCCTGGAACCCTTCCGAGCGCCTGGAGTTGACTTTTTGACCAAAACATGTCAATCATGATCTGAACGTTGGGAGATAAAGTTTTATCCTCCCAGGACGCCCGGAACCCCTTCGGGGCGCCCCGACCAAGGCCATAAATACAGCCTTGGTCCAGAAGCTTTTCAACAATTCCAAGCAATTCATTTCAGACACTTGTGCACTTCTTTCTAGAGTTAAGCTTCTGTTTTTTGTACGTCAACGTTGTAAGAGACTTCTCCACCTAGAGGAGATTTGTTAGTACGTTTTTCATCTGCCTTGAATTAACAACCTCCCCAGTTGTAACCAAGTAAATTGTGAGCCTCGTCCTTTCTGTTTTATTGACTTACTCTTTATATGCAAGTGTTAGTTTAAGAAGTCGAGAAGGGTTGTGCTTTTTGTTTTTGCAGGATATTCAACCCCCCTTCTAGGCGACCGCCGCGATCCAACAAGTGGTATTAGAGCCAAGGCGTTTCAGGAGGACTAACCGTCAATCAAAGCAAAGATAATAGCCGGACCAAATATCTACCTACCGACATTCAAGGGGGATTTCACTACCTGGAAAAAGCGAATGCAGGTATTTTTTTACAACAGATTTTGAGTTAATTCTAATAATGGAATTTGGTTTTATATCTCCAGAGGGCAAAGAAAAATACCAATGGACAAAAAAGGAGCAAGCCGACTACATGGCGAATGGAAAAGCAGAATATCATCTGCTAAGCGTTCTTCCGCCACAAAAAGTCAACTAAATCGGCAACTACAACTCCGCGAAGGAACTTTGGCAGAAGTTCCTCGAGCTGCACGAAGGCGCGTCCGAAGCCAAGCTCGCTAGATGAAATCTACTTCGCAATCAGCTCACCAGCTTGCAACATGGGGAAGACGAGGCAGTTGCACATCTGCACTCGAGAATTAAAGAAATCCTCACCAAACTTTCGAATCTCGGAGAAAAGGTAAGTAACCGAGATTCACTCAGGTACGTGTTAAATTCTTTTCCGAGAAATTCAAAATTAGCATCACTAGTAGATTCCTTTTACATTTCGAAAGACTTAGAAAAAATTTCATTAAAAGAGTTCTTTTTTTCTACATTTGAAGTGCATGAATCAAGATGTGCAGGTACGAAAGAGCCCAAGAACAACGTCACCCTCAAAGCATCGAGAGATGAACCTGAGTCGGAGTCTTCTCTCGACAACGAGGAAATGGTAATGATGGTAAGACGATTTAAGAATCTTTGTAAATCTAGGAAATCTAGCATCCGCAGGGGAAAAAGAAAAGGACCATCCGCTGCTACCACTGCGACGAAGAAGGGCATATCAAGGACAACTACCCCAAGTTAAAGAACAAGGACAAGGATAAAGGTAAGAAGCCTATCCAAAAGCGCAAGGCCCTAAAGGCGACGTGGGATGATACGTCGTCCGAATTGGAAGTCGAGGCATTCTCCGGGCTTGCACTAATGGCGAGTCATCAAGACGACGATTGTGATTCAAGCTCTTCCGAAATGAGCATCGAGAGCATCGATGAAGGGAGAGCTACGTCGAAAGAAAGCAGCACTTCAGGGGGAGACAAGGACAAAGAGATCGACAAGGTAAGTCAGGTACGATCTATTCCTCCCGATAAACTCTTTAAATTTGTTAAATTGTTAGCAAAATATTGCTGCAAATTAGAAAAAGAAAATAAAAGTTTAAAAGTAATACTAGCTAAATCTTGCCCTCTAGAAGATTTAGATAAATCAAAATTAGAAAATGAAAAATTGAAATCAGAAAATAAAAATCTGAAAATTCAAGTAGATAACTTGAAAAACCATGCATGCTCATCTAATACAAATTTTAGAAGATTTAATAATTTAAATTAATATTTTCGAAATCATAAGGGACAGATTAGAAATATTTCAAAGAAATATGTCCCTAATAAATTTTTAGTCAATCCAGTAGGCTGGAACCTATATTGAGTTCCAAAATCCTGTCTGACTTGAACTTGAATTAATCAGATTTAGAGCTTTCAGCAAGAAAATTAGACATTAAAATTTCTTTATGAGGCTTTGTCTAAGGAAGTGGTTGTTGCTCCAATAACCAAGAAGGCTTAGTGCCTCGCCACGACCTGGAAACCAAAATATTGAAATAAAATGTTTAATAAAAGCATTAAGGTGGAAACTTAATAATGCTTTAAAAAGTTTTTTAAACATTTTTTAAAAAAAATCATTTTTTTTACTTAGAATTGTTTTTTAAAAACTTTTACATAAAAATTAAAAGTTTTTCCTAAAATTTCTGCTTAAAATCTTTACTTAAATTTTTTTTAAAAAAAAAATTCTTACCCAAAAAGTTTTACTTAGAAATTGTTTAACTTAGAATATTTTTTTGCTTAAGTTAAAAAATTCTTCTAAACATTATAAATTGTTTCGTAATTTTTTTTTAAGTTAGAAACATTTTTTCAAAAATATTTTTTTTGCAAATTCTCTCACTTAGAGTTTATTCAACTTAGAATTTTTTTAAGAAAGTATAAGCCCCAAGCTAAAGGACTTTTTCGCTTAGTCTTGTTCGGAACCCCATTTTTTTATGTGATCAAAGGGGGAAAAGGAAAAATATAAGTCTAGGGAGAGGTAGACCAAAATTTAAATTTTCTATCTTTTTACACTTTATTGCAAAATTAGTTAGTTTATTTTTTTATGACTATTTTCCCTAGCTTAACTTGGGTTGCTCACATCAAAAAGGGGGAGATTGTTGGAACCCCAAGGTTGTTTTGGTGTGATCAACAAGTTAAGTTAGGTTCTGTGTGTTTTTAACCTTGTGTCGAAGTGTGCAGGAGCTTAGGAGCACAAGTAATCGAGCGGAAGACGCAACTAGTGAGAAGGACGGCACGCAGTGCGTCCGAGGGATGAGGCGTTGCGGAAGAGTACATCGGCGGACGAGAAGGAAGCGTGCGGTAGTTCCGAGGGACGAGAAGCAGGAGCGGAAGACTACTCGAGGAGCAAGAGACACAGCTAGCGAGAAGGTCAGCACAGGGTACAACCGAGGGGCGAAGACTGCGAATGAGTACGCTGGTGGACGAGAAGGAAGCACGCGACGATTCCGATGGACGAGAAGCCAAAGCGGAAGCTTGCTCGAGAAGACCGGAAGTTGGGTTCGGGTAAGCCCTATTCCGGATGACAGAGATCACCCAAACAAGTGGAAGACTCGGTTTGAGGTGAACAGAGTCGGAGCAGAAGATCCGGGCTGAAAAAAGTCAACGAGGTTGACTTTCCCAACCGGGGCGCCCGGAACTGTCTGGGAGCCCGGACCCCTCTGGGGCACCCAGACCCCTCCGGGGCACCCAGACCCCTCCGGGGCGCCCGGAACCCTTCCGGACGCTCAGAGTTGACTTTTTGACCAGAACACGTCAATCGCGATCTGAACATTGGGGGATAAAGTTTTCTCCCCCAGGGCGCACGGAACCTCTTCGGGGCGCCCCGACCAAAGCTATAAATGCAGCCTTGGTCCAGAAGCTTTTCAACAATTCCAAGCAATTCATTTCAGACACTTATGCGCTTCTTTTTAGAGTTAAGCTTATGTTTTTTGTACGTTAACACTGTAAGAGGCTTCTTTCCGCTTAGAGGAGATTTGTTAGTACGCTTTTCATCTGCCTTGGATTAACAACCTCCCCGGTTGTAATCAAGTAAATTGTAAGTCTCGTCCTTTCTGTTTTATTTACTTACTCTTTATTGTTGGAACCCTAAGGTTGTTTTGGTGTGATTAATAAGTTAAGTTAGGACTTGTGTGTTTCTAACCTGGTGTCTAAGTGTGCATGAGCTTAGGAGCGCAGGTAGTCGAGTGGAAGACGCAGCTAACGAGAAGGACGACACGCGGTGAGTCCGAGGGACGAGGCGTTGTGGAAGAGTACACCGGCGGACGAGAAGGAAGCGTGCGGTGGTTCCGAGGGACGAAAGGCGGAGCGGAAGACTGCTCGAGGAGCAAGAGACACAGCTAGCGAGAAGGACGGCACGCGGTGCTCCCGAGGGACGAAGACTGCGGATGAGTACGCTGGCGGACGAGAAGGAAACACGCAGCGATTCCGAGGGACGAGAAGCCGGAGGGAAGCTCTCTCGAGAAGACCGGAAGTTGGGTTCGGGTGAGCCCTTTTCCGGATGGTAGAGATCACCCAAGCAAGCGAATCCGGAGTTGAAGACCTGCACCGAGGAGAACTGAACCGGAGCAGTGGTCCCCGGATGAAAAAGTCAACATCTGTTGACTTTAGGCTCCGAGGCGCCTGGAACCATTACGGGCGCCCGGACCTAGTTTGTTGACCAGATCACGTCAAACGCGATCTGAACGTTGGGGGGATAAAGTTGTATACCCCCAGGGTGCTCGGAACCCCTTCCAGACATCTCGACCAAGACTATAAATATAGCCTTGATCCAGAAGCTTTTCAATCAGTTCAGAAATTGTAACAACGCTTGTGAGCTTTTCAATCAGTTCAGAAAATGTAACAACGCTTGTGCGCTTCCACTGTTTAGATTAGCTTCTTTCTTTCTGTGCCTACATTGCTGTAAAAGAGGCTTCTCCGCCTGAAGGAGATAGTAGTGCGATCATTTTTCTTGGATTAACAACCTCCCCGGTTGTAACCAAGTAAACATCTGCTGCCTCGTCTTTTTCTATTTTGATTTATTACTTTTCTATTTTATATGCAAGTGTTAGTTTGAAAAGTCAGGAAGGATTGTGTTTTATTTTTACAGGGCTATTCAACCCTCCCTTCTAGTCGGCCGCAATGGTCCTACATTTATATGCAAGTGTTAGTTTAAGAAGTCGAGAAGGGTTGTGCTTTTTGTTTTTGCAGGCTATTCAACCCCCCTTCTAGCCGGCCGCCCCGATCCAACAATTTGGTTGAGTGTGCCTACTAAGAGATCAAGAAACGCAAAAATTGATAAGAGGATGACACGGTGTATGCCTCATTGATCAATCTAGATATCAAGGATAGAAAGATTGAGTCATACAAGATAATAGACACGGAAAGGTTAGGTTGGATCTCAACATTCTTGTCACTTGGGTAGCAATGATGTCTTGCTAAATGTCACTCATTGCTTATGTATCTAAAATAGTTTTAGAGATATTGCCAATATTATGAGAACTTATTGGGTCACACACAAATAATATATTGATTTGGAAATAGGTTCATTTTAATTTGACTAAAATATGATAACCATTGGATGAGATTATTTTAGTGATTAACACTCTGTTAAGTGTGTAGGAGCTTAGGAACACAGGAAGTCGAGCGGAAGACGCGGCTAACGAGAATGACGGCACGGGGAGAGAGCCGACGGGCTCAGTGTGTCTGAGGGATGAGGTGACCGCTGAAGAGTACACCGGTGGACGAGAAGAACGTACGCGACGTTCGAGGGACGAGAAACCGGGAAAGAATGTTGCTCAGGAGAAGGCCGGAACTTGGGTTCGAGTGAGCCCTATTCCGGATGGCCGAGATCATCCAAGCTAGCGGAGCCGGAACAGAAGACCCGGACCGAGACGAGCTGAACCAGAGCAGTGGAACCGGACCACAAAATGTAAACTACGTTGACTTAAGTGGTCCGGGCGCCCGATCTGAACGTTGGGGGATAAAGTTTTATCCCCCTAGGGCGTCCGGAACTCTTCAGAGTGCCCCGACCAGTGCTATAAATATAGCACTGATTTGCACATATTAAACAACTCACTTGTAATCAGTTTCTTAGTGATTTACTTTTCTGTCTGTGCTCTCAATGCTATAAGAGGCTACTCCGCCCAGAGGAGATCATCAGATACTGCGCCTTCTTTTCCTTGGATTAGTAATCCCCTGATTGCAAACCAAGTAAACACTCTGTGTCTAATCTCTTTTAATTAGTCTCGTTTTTTTATTACAAGTGTTTGTTAATTAGTCGATATATCCGAGAAAGGCTAGATTTATTTTTGTAGGGCAATTCGTACCCCTCCCCTCTTGCCGGCCTCCAAAGGGACCAACAAGTGGTATCAGAGCAAGGCGCTTCAGGAGGACTAACCGCCGATCGAAGCAACGAGATGGCCGGACCAAGCATCGTTTCACCAAAATTCGAGGGGGACTTCGCACACTGGAAGCGTCGTATGGAGATATTCCTAGGAACTGATTTCGAAATTCGGTTAATTATAAAATATGGCTTTGTAGCTCCGACGAATCAGAATGGAAAAGAAAAAGAAGAGAGCCAGTGGACAAAAAAGGAGCAGAGTGATTCTGTAGCGAACAACCGTGCAAAATATCACCTGCTGAGCATGTTGCCGCCTCAAGAAGTCAACCGCATCGGAAGCTACTCGTCGGCCAAAGAACTCTGGGAGAAGTTCCTGGAACTTCACGAAGGGACATCCGAAGCAAAACTGGCTAGAAGAGACATCCTCCGGAACAAACTGACGAACATTCTTCTAGAAAAAGGTGAGAAGGTAGCCAATCTACACGCAAAGGTAAAGGAATTGATTACTAGTCTCGAGAACCTCGGTGAAACGGTAACAAACCGGGACACCATACGCTACGCACTCAATGTGTTTCCTAGAACTCCAGAATGGACGTCAATCATCGACGCCTATTACATTTCAAAGGACCTGGAGGTAAGTACCTTATAAGAATTATTCTCTACACTTGAACTACATGAAACCAGGTGTGCAAGGACAATAAAGGAATCAAGCCAGATGATCGCACTAAACGCAACTAAGAAGGAACCGAGTCAGATTCAGAAGAGGATTAGGAAGCATATATGGTAAGAAACTTTAAAAAGCTTTTTAGATCTAATAAGTTTAAAGAAATACAGAATAAAAAGAATCCAAGAAATAGAAAAAGGATGCGTTGCTAACAGTGTCAAAGGGAAGGACACTTAAAAGAAGACTGCCCAAAACTAAAGAAGAACAAAGGCAAGATACCCAAGAATCACAAGAATCTAAAAGCAACTTGGGACGATAGTTCATTATCTGAGTCTGAGATTCAAGAATATGGTAGGATAACACTGATGGTAAGCTATGAAGGGCAAAGTACCTCAGAACCCAGCATCGATGAAGGGGGAGCGACCTCAGATGAAAAATAGCGAAGCAGGGGGAGATTCAGGCTTCAAGTCTGATATGGTAAGTGAGGTATGCGTCTTACCTCCTGATCAACTTTACTTTGGAATTAAATCTATGGCAAAATCCATGTATAAATTAGAAAATGAAAACACTAAATTAAAAAATAAAATTTTAGAAACAAAAAGAATTTTGGCAAAATCATGTCTAATAGAGGATTTTGATAAATTGAAACTAGAAAATAATAAATTGAAAGAAGAAATAGAAAATTTGGAAAAGTCTACCTGTTCAAATATTTATGCTTTTAAAAATTATAGAGGATTAAACTGGTATTATAGGTTTCACCAAAGTTAAATTAGAAAAATATTAAAAGCCTATATACCTAGGAAATACTTGATTAACCCTATAGGTAGGAACCTCTATTAGGTTCTGAAAACATGTTTAACTTGAATTTAAAATTAGACTTAGCGTTTTCAGCAAGGAAATTAAACATCTAATTTCTTTATGCGGCTTTGTCTAGAAAGTGGTTGTTGCTCCAATAACCAAGAAGGCCTAGTGTCTCGCCACTTCCTGAAAGCCAAGTATTGAAATGAAAAGTTTAATTGACTAACTGAAAAAGCATTAATTTAAATTACTTAATGCTTTAAAAGGGTTATTCAATTTGTTTTAGAGAAAATTTTTAAAAATATTCATGTTCTCAAAAACTTAGATTTTTTTAAATTATTCCATTGCACATTTTCTTTTAACTTAGGAAATATTTTTTTGGTTTTGCAACACTTAACAAATTCTAATTTAAAAAAAATCAAATTTTTGGTTAGAAATTTCCTTCAGCTACTTAAATTTTTATTTTCTTCTAAAAATTTTCTAACTTAGTTTTTTGTTTTACTTAGAAAAATTCAAGTATGTTAGAAATTTACTTAGAATTTTTTTTCACTTATGAAAATTTACCTTATACTTGTTTAGGGACCACATTTTTTTATGTGATCAAAAGGGGAGAAGTATGTTAAGTCTAGGGGGAGGTATATAATTTTTTGAATTGAATAATCTTTGGACTCATTTGCAAAATCATTTGTTTTTATTGCATTTGTTTACCCTAGCTTAACTTAGGTTGCTCACATCAAAAAGGAGGAGATTGTTGGAACCCTAAGGTGTTTTGATGTGATCAAACAAGTTAAGTTAGGTCCTGTTTTGTCTAACCCTTGTGTCTAAGTGTGCAGGAGCTTAGGAACACAGGAAGTCGAGCGGAAGATGCGACTAATGAGAAGGACGACACGGGGAGAGAGCCGACGGGCTCGGTGCGTCCGAGGGACGAGGTGACCGCGGAAGAGTACACCGGTGGACGAGAAGAACGTGCACGACGTTCGAGGGACGAGAAACCGGGAAGGAAGGCTGCTCGAGGAGAAGGTCGAAACTTGGATTCGGGTGAGCCCTATTCCGGATGGTCGAGATCACCCAAGTTAGCGGAGCCGGAACAGAAGACTCGGACCGAGACGAGCTGAACCGGAGCAGTGGAACCGGGCCACAAAAAGTCAACTAGGTTGACTTAAGTGGTCCGGGCGCTCGGACCGTCTGGGCACCCGAAACCATTTCGGGTGCCCGGAAGTGGATTATTGACCAGGTTGAGGTTTGACTCAATCTGAAAGTTGGGGGATAAAGTTTTATCCCCTAGGGCGCCCGGAATCCTTCGGGGTGCCCCGACCAGTGCTATAAATATAGCACTGATTTGCACAGATTACACAACTCACTTGTAATCAGTTTCTTAGTGTTTTACTTTTCTGTTTGTGCTCTCAACGCTGTAAGAGGTTACTCCGCCCAGAGGAGATCATCAGATACTACGCCTTCTTTTCCTTGGATTAGTAATCCCCTTATTGCAAACCAAGTAAACCCTCTGTGTCTAATCTCTTTTAATTAGTCTCATTTTTTTATTACAAGTGTTTGTTAATTAGTCGATATATCCGAGAAAGGTTAGATTTATTTTTGTAGGGCAATTCACCCCTCCCCTCTTTCCGGCCTCCAAAGGGACCAACATTAGTTCTAAGAGTCAATTATGAGATGATCAACAAATCTATATTAGACTGATTGAGTTAGATTCAAGTGAATCCAACCATATGTATTCAGTTTAATCCGAATTAGACTTGAGTTAGACTCAAGTGAATTCATTCACTAAAAAGGATTAATGGAGATTAATGAAACATTAACAGAGTTAATTTCGTAATTGATTATAAGAATTTGAAAATGATCTTAATGGAGTGTTAATGTTCATTAAGTTTCATTAAGTGAATTAATGCTCGTTAAGTATTTTCATTGGATGAAGTACAAAAGTATTTTTTTTCTCTCATTTTCGAAATGAGGATTCATTCTTCTTCTTCTCTCCTCTTTCTTTGGCCGGAACTTACTAGAGGGTTACTAGCATAACCTTAAGTGTTGGTTTTCTCCATTTTTTTTTTTGTGTCAGGAGATCGTATCTACACTTCAAAGGTAGAACTCTTTCTCATAAAACTTAGTATATGTTATTCTTCCTCTTTCACATGGATCTTCTGAAAGAATTTAGTAAATTTTTCCGCTACACTTTCTATGTGTTTAGCGCGTTAGATCCTAACACCACAATCCAATTGCGGTCGGATTGTGACCGTAATTCGGTCGCAATTAGTTGTGATCCTCCATGGGTTCACCTTCTAATTTAGGTTGTAGTTTGGGTTTGAGCAGGTTGTTGGAGGCCGCCCATCACTCGGCAGCTTGACGACTCGCCCACTGCAGTGGCCTCCGAACGACTTTTGCTGCCTGCCCCAACATAAACTACAACCTATGTGGAAAGATGAATCCAGAGATATCACAACCAATGATGATCAAATTAAATTACGACCACGATAAAGACCATAATTAAATTATAGACTATCCCTTAACTAATAAAAAAAATGTACTAGGGAATCCTCTCCCATAATTTTGAGAGAAATACTTAGGGCATTTAAAAAAGTTTTTAGTACGGTTACCTAAAAAGTTTATTTTTTTAAAAAAATATTATATAAAATAGAAATTCTAAAATATTAAAATTATATTTTAAAAATATAATTTTAAATTTTATGAATTTAACAAATAGTCGACGTTTACGAGATGCAACAGAAGAGTTATGGATAAATTAATTGAAAATTCTAATATTTGCCAATTGTCTCACGTTTTTATTATTATTTTCCTAACGAAAGTCTTTTCCTATTTATTTGTTAGATCCAGACTCCGTTAACCGTTAACCCTTTTTCCTCCCTCAATAAATAATCTCGACAGTCCGCGTCCACATCCTTCCCCGTTCCATCTTTAAACCCTAATAAATCCCCAAATGGCACGCGATCGCTCTCCCTCACCCGGCGAGCAGAAGGATCGCTGCAAACGCAAGAAAACGAGGTCCGCCGGCGACTCTTCCGACGCCAAGGGCGACAGCCAAACCCTAACTCCCGACTCGACGCCGCGGGATCCCTCTCCCGATGAGCGGAAGAGCCTCGGCAATGGCAAGACCACGAGGTACGTCCGCGACGACTACGTCGTGATCCTGCGTGGCGCTCTGGATTTCCGCCGCATGACGGGCTTGATGCCCTCCAAGTCCATCTTTTTCGCCCTTTACGACTCTATCAAGGACAAGCTTCACGAGTCCCTGTCCCAGGAACGGGTATTTAGCAAATTCCTCTTCCTGCGCTATAAGCTCAGGCAGCCTCCCTCCAATGGACATTCATCATACAGTGACCTCCTCTATGAGCTCGCCGCCAAGCTCTGGCCCAAGGATGAGAACGCGATAGGCGTGAAGAATGTTAGAAAGAAAGAGAAGACACAAAAGAAGATTGAGGATGTGGAGATGGAAGAGAAAAATGATCTTGTGGAGATGGAAGAAGTAGAGCAATCCTACCCTTATTTGGTCGCTTCTGCGAACGATTTTTGGAAAGCATATGGCTTGTCGAAGGTACTGTTGGAGACAGGTTTGAAGCGGTTGGATCCCTTGAAGGCCAAAGCTCTAGAGGCGAAGTTGAAGAAGCATTTCGAGGCCGAAATGGAGATCAATGCAGAATTGCAAAAGATTGACTCTGACATCTTTGCACTTCTGAGTGCAACATCCAAGCCTATATATGAGCTCATAGATTGATTCAAGCTATTCTTGGAGAGTAATAACGCTGCTTACAATAAATCCACAGGAGCTTCGATCACCAGACTGCTGCTCAAGTTATTTATAAAGAGTAAAACCACTACTGTCATTGCGTCACTGTAGAACTATTTGTGGGTTGTTACTTATTGTATAAAAAGATAAGATTTTGTGAGGAAACTAGCAGATCAACATATATGAACATTATTTTGATCTTACTGCTGCTAGTTTGCTTTTATGTTTTTGGTCAATTGGATCTTAATGCCATCAAGAATTTGTGCATTCTCGTGAGGTATCATAACTGTTATGATGCCACTTTGATGCGCTAACAATAATCCAAGACATTAAATTTTATAACTCCCGGTTATATTAATCTACTGTCAATAATCATTTTGCCAAACCTAGTGAAGTTTCAAGTTTATGCTATCAGGCTCTGTTTAATATTTGGCACCAAATCATTGGAAAATGTAGCTTTACATTATAGTTTAGATCAAACGGATCAATTGATACACTTTTTAGTAATTACATGGAAGAACAAGTGCTCCAAACTGCGGTCACAGAAGTCTTAAATTTTGAATGATAGAGCCTGTGCCTGAAGAATTTGGTTGTCCTCGAGTAAACGATCATATTCCAGAAGAAGTTCCTCTGACTGTTTTTGAAGGGATGCAACATGAGCTTCGGCAGTCCGTGCCCTTTTCCCTTGCTCCTCGGACTCTGACTCGACTTTCTGTAGTTTCTCTTTTAACTTTGTCACCTCTTCATTTAGCTTTTTTATTTCGCTAGAAGATGTTGCATCCTTCTTTTTAAATCTTTGGTTCTCATTCTTTAGATTCTCCACTTCTTCTCGAGAAGTGTGAACAGTTCGTCTCAAGTTAACCAGCTTCCTAAGGTAGTGATGCAAACGATCAATCACTAGAGCAAGAAACAGAGTATAGCCTGCAAAACAAATTGTAGGTTTAAGAATCCTGTCTGCATAAATGGCATGTAATTTTCATCTTAGACACCTATGACACTATTTAAATAATGAAAGAAAGTGGCAGGGATGTTAACGGCAAGCTTGTGTGTTAGAGACAAATAACCTGACTAGGGAAAGAATGATTCAAAAATTCAACGAATTGAAGGGTAGTCTAAGGCATCAAAGAAAGGATACTCAATTAGAATTACTTAAGTTCACGTAGGACCTTCACATTTGACTTTGGAAAGGGCTTTTGCAGCCATAGGTTGATACCATTTTGTAACGACAGCAAAGTAACTTCTGCAATGTAAGAGCAAATCCCCTCCATTTCAACCATTGATTCAGACAGAGAAGCTGTTTGTTGATGTCCTTGGTAATCTGGTATACCTAGTTTGCACCGAAAATGCTTACCGAGTATGCCACTTCTAACCATTTCAATTTTGGAATCGATATGAATACCCTAGCAAGATTGACATTTTGACACTAGTAATTGTAGGACAGACCAAGAATTTAAAAACAGAATGTTCAGTCTAGGCATGGTTAACAACGAGATAGAATTTGTTGGCGGGAGAATTCTGATGAAAACTAATTCTCTTTGCATGCAACTACCCTTCTTGTTTCCGTCATGTAACCTACTCGATGTTCCTCCTAGATCCTTCCTTAAGTGCTGGTTACTTTTTCTAAACTTGTAGGGACAACTAGAGAAGTTCGGCATTTTGCTTAACAAAATACTGAAATGATCTTCTAGAGAAACATGGGTCTATATATTTTGATAATCCAGGTGTTTGGGGTTATTAATCTGGAAGTTCGTCTATCGGGTAAGTCCAGAGTATAGCTTATTCACACTCAGAAGTTCTTTAGGATATGGCAACATGGAGAGCAGCGAAAAAAAGTAATGTATTTGTAATTGGAATTACCGATGAGTGAGGCTTCAATTAAGTGAGTCCTCCACAAGACTTGATCCATTGGAGTGACTGTTCCAAGCTTTGTGCCCCTGTTCTGGATCTTAAGAATGCTGGTTATGCTCGACACAAAAATCACCGACATCGTGCATGCCAGTGTCTTCATCGTCGCCGGTCCCTTGCCTATTTTCAACTGGTCGAGCCCCTTCATCGCCAACTCCCGCAGTGGCCCAATCTTCCAAATCAGAATGAGCGCCACTGCCCCCTCGGCAAAGAGTACGAGAAACAACAGCTGAATCATCTCTTTTTAATGGCGGCCCCAAACACCTTCAGTAAACAAGGTGGCTATCAATTTACACTCTATTCTATTTCTCTCTACCTTCAGCAAAGATCTCTCTTTTAAAATATCAATTTTTATAAATAAAAAAAATTACCAGATCGGAGGAGGTGGGGCGGCGGAGAGGACGAGAGTGGAGAGCGGCCGCTGTTAGAGGCGGCAGTGGCGGTGGCAGCAGCGGCAGAGTTGCCGGCAACAATAGACAAAGAAGAAAAGAGGAGGTCGGGAGAGGAGGAACGGCTAGGAGAGGAAGAGGAGCAAGAGACGACGTCTCCGCCGCAAAGTCCTGGAGAGAAGAGGGAGTCGAAGGGCGGGCCAGCCGAGAGAGAGAGAGAGAGAGGGAGGAGAGATCTAGGGCACACGATTTAAAAAGTGCATCTGCAATCAACGGCCAACTAATTTTTAATGGATTTGGAAATTTTAGAAGTTTTAAGATCTTTTTGGTAATAATTAACCCGTGCTTTTATAACGTGCGCCTACCGGCTACCGCGTAGGGAAGAATCGTATCCGATCCGCTCGTCCTCCTGGCTTGAAGCCCTAATTTTGGACTGGTTCGTTTCCTCCGCGCTTTGATTTCCTCTCTTCCCTTGATGATTCTTGTTTCAGTAGCATGATTGAACGTTATTTTGTCCAATGCCACCGTAGGGGTTTTCTTTCTTGCTGACAGTCTCGCTATTTGCTTTCGTTTTGTGATCGAAAACATGCGGGCTGCGAACTTGTTCTTCTTTTTAGTGTTCATCTTTTAAGGGGATTCTGCTGGATTCTTGCTAACCAGATGATCTTGATTTAGAAATTTGTGCAAATTTTTAATTTTGTAGATTTTTTTTATGGAAATATTGGTTTCTACCCTTTTGATTCGAGGCGTGTATTCTTTTCCCGTGAATTCAATGATTTTGGTATTATATAATCACCTTTCTTTTTCTTCTTCTGCTTCTTCTTCTTCTTCTAGGGTTCTAGGCTTGAATGAAGTAAAATAGTATGCATTTTCGTTTCTTTTTTTATGCTCTTTGGTTGGATTCTTTTCTGCCCAGAATTTGGGTTTTATCTCTTGGAATATGAATCTACTGCTGGATCTTTTTATTAAACATTTTTGGAAGTATGTTTAAGATTTTCTTATGATGTGCAGTTGAGACTGATATCACTCACAACATGACCACTCTGGGGCCTTCTAGGAGGATTTCAAAAACGCGTTCCCAAGTCAACAATCGTGTCAAAATAGATGTAGATATCAATTCTCTTCCCCCTAGGAGCTACGATTTGGAAAAGTCTTCTGGTTCCGTACTCCTTCAGGTATCACAAAGGACATCTGTTTCCATGAATTCACAGCGCATTCACCCCACTGGACGGCATCGTAGTTCCAAGAATGGTCCAAATAGTTCTGTCATTGATGTAGAGGAGATTGAGGATGAGGTCCAGCTGCTCTCATCCTCCATAGGTTTTCAACAGGTTTGCTCTTTCTGTTTTTGCTCGTTAGAACTTCTTTTAATGACCCTATTTGTATTTTTTTTTGTCATCATTTTTAAATGGACGATCCATTAATCCAATTGAAAGAAGATTTTAAATGGATAGATATTTCTGTTTTTCGCTGGAGTCTTGGGATTGATGGACTTTCAACAGAACCCGTTTACCGACACAATGTAATCACTGGTTTACCTACTTTTTTTAGGCTATAAGGAATTTTCTAAAAGGCTGTCATATGATCTATCATATTTTATTTTATGGTTCAGGGTGGTGAGTTATCAGGTAACATATGCACAAAATGTTAGTACATAAAATGTTAATCTTTTAGAGATAAAAAAGTTAAGATATATGTGCAAACTTATTAAAAAGAATAAAATAAAAATATTAATTTTTGAAAGTAATCATTTGAAGCTTCGATTGATATTAAGATAGAAAAAATCAATTGAGATGGTATGAACATGTTTTGAGATGATCAATAGATTTTATAGTAGAAAAGCTAAATCTATTAGAGTGAAAGATGTAAATGAAGATCATAGAAAACTTTAGTTAATGTTATTAAAAATTCTTTAATTAATTTGAATACTAATGACATATCCTTGCATAGTGCTCAATGGGAGGAATAAGGTTCATGTAGCTGACCGATTCTGTATAGTTTGGAGAGAACACAAATTGACGACAACAAAGGAAGTTGGTGAAATAGAGAGAATGAAACTTTACAAATTTTAACTCAGTAATCTGCGAAATTTACTAAAGCACTTCTCCTAAGACTAATGACTGAACTTTACATGAGTTAAGTCTTCTTTTGCTAAGTTTTCTGTAGTCTATTGACTCTTTCAGTTGCTTGTGATATAGATGATTCAAAATTCATGGTAAACTACCTTGTTTTAGGCAAGAAGGAACCATTCCAGGAGAAATCGGCCTTTGACAATATTCCTAGATGAAGAACTTGACCCTCACAC
The DNA here is from genome assembly GCF_018446385.1 of Zingiber officinale. NCBI lineage: Eukaryota > Viridiplantae > Streptophyta > Magnoliopsida > Zingiberales > Zingiberaceae > Zingiber > Zingiber officinale. The sequence goes on from NC_055997.1 coordinate 124,973,176, forward strand.
AAGAAGATCAGGTTTGCATTGTTTTCTTCTGTCATCATGTCAATGTCATCTCATGGCATACAGATTAAGAACTTTTTGGATGACTTTTATTTAAAAGGGAGGAGATAAGGCACTCTGAGTTCTCCCCTGAAAGCCATCTTGATTTCTGCCAATAAGCTATGCCCCTGTTGAGTCAGATTAGGTCTTTCAGTTTGCTATGTCCTTAATCCATAGGAGTAAGGTGGTATAATTAAACTAGATCTAGGTTCTATGATTTAACTTGATCTTTTAGTTCTTTTTTGAACATTAGATGATAGCTAATAGATGATAAGTGCTGACTTCTTACACTGCAGTGGCAGGAAGCTTATGCCATACTTCATTGGCATGTGCCTTTGTGTGCGGTTCAGCGGATGTAGTAACATAGTTTATTGGAGACATTTTCATATAGTATTTTGCAAACTATAGTTCCCTTATATAAGAACAAGGGAGACATAAAATTATGCAAACTATAGGAGTATTAAACTAATGAGTCATACTATGAAACTTTGGGAAAAAATAATAGAAAAAAGATTAAGGAAGGAGACCACAATGATAGAAAATCAATTTGGGTTCATGCCTGGAAGGTCGACAATAGAAGCTATACATCTCCTTAGACAATTAATTAAAAAATATCGGGAGCAAAAACAAGATCTACATATGGTATTCATTGACTTAGAAAAAGTTTATGATAGAGTTCCAAGAGAAATTATATGGAGAATTTTAGAAAAGAGAGATGTTAGCGTAACATATATTGAACTAATTAAGGATATGTATGAGGATGTAACGACCAGAGTAAAGACTTCAGGCGGAGTAACTGAAGCATTTCCAATAAAGATAGGGTTACATCAAGGATCAGCCCTAAGTCCCTATCTTTTTACACTAATTATGGACGAACTCACTGCGCACATTCAAGACACAGTACCGTGGTGCATGTTGTTTGCTGATGATATTATTTTGGTAGATGAGATACGTGAAGGAGTAAATGCTAAGCTAGAATCTTGGAGGGAAACACTAGAAGGGAAAGGTTTTAAGCTTAGTAGATTAAAGGCAGAATATATGGAATTTAAGTTTAGCAATATTAGAAATAATGAAACAATTGTTAAGATAGGAGAGGACGAGTTGCCCGGAACCGAGAGATTTAAATATTTAGGATCATTTTTACAAAATGATGGAGGGATTGAGAGAGATGTCGTACATAGAATACAAGCAGGATGGGTGAAATGGAGGGAAGCGTCGGGTGTTTTATGTGACCGTAAAGTACCTCTTAAACTTAAAGGTAAGTTCTATAAAATCACAGTTAAACCTGCTATGTTATATGAAGCTGAATGTTAGGCTATGACTCAAGCACATGAGCATAAGATGAGAGTTGCAGAGATGAGGATGTTAAGGTGGATGTGTGGACATACGAAGATGGACAAAATAAGGAATGAGAGCATTAGAGAGAAAGTTGGAGTTGCATCTATTGAGGACAAACTCCGCGAGACACGTTTAAGATGGTACGGATATGTACTTAGACGACCAATAAATGCTCCAGTTAGACGATGTGAAACTATGATAAACATGAATATCAAACGAGGAAGAGGACGACCAAAAAAGACTTGGTTAGTAACAATAAAACAAGATAAAATTTATTTAAATATAGATGATGATATAATAGGAGATAGGGCTCAATGGCGTAAAAGGATTCATACAGCCGACCCCACCTAGTGGGAAAAGACTTGGTTGTTGTTGTATTTTCATATAGTATTTTGAATAATGCATATTCATTTGCTTTCACCCAAAAAAGTAAGTTTATATGTGTTTGTCAGCAACCATGATGATTCCATTGCATGGGCATTGAATCGTGATATTAGAAAACTCTTTGGTTTTTTGTTGTTGTTCACATTTTACTAATCAAAGTACTGCTAATCGAATTTCCATGGTTTGTTGTATAAACAAAATGGTCCTGTTGCTGCACTGATAGGAAGTGGTAGATGTGTTTCTTACATGCAACAATAACAAGTTGCGAGGTGCTAAGAATTTGGACCGTTTAATGGATATTTTTTTCTACATTAATTTAAGTTTGATCTTCCTAACTTTATACGAGTTTCTGTCTCTTAGCTCTGTAATGTCAAATATTTGTTGCTTGTCTACCTTGATGGTCAGTCAAAAACATTTTTTTTTATTTTTCTCCAGTAACTACAGAAGGAAATTCAGGAAGCAAAATAGTCATCAACTGTGAACTTTATCCAGATTTACAGGATATTTCGAAGGTAATATTCTTGTATCGTTTGTGTTTTGTCTTGTTTTTCTTCATCGAATTTATTGCTTGTGAACTTCCACATAGATATACACACGCGCATATATGGGCTTTTAGGATTGGTAGATGAGATCCATGGGATCATGATTTAACAAAGTAAAATATTTCAAGAATATTTTTTGAACTAATTTATAACCCAAATTTAAAATATCAATTTTTTTTGCAAAAAAAAAAACTATTTAGTGGTCAAATTAGTCCATAAGTTGCTGAGTGAGTTTGACCACTCATTTGGAACCAGAATGGAAAAAAAACAGTAAGCTTAGAAATTTACTATTAATGTTTTCTAAACTGAAAAGGTATTATTTTTTAGCTTTCACAATGCTACTTGCAGGGTAAGGAAGTCGTCAAATCCATACCAGAACCACCAAAGCAACCATCTTTCACTTGCCCTATTTGCATGAACACAATGATTGAGGCGTCGTCAACTGTTTGTGGCCATATTTTCTGTAAGAGCTGCATTGTAGCCTCCATTAAAGCACAGAAGAAATGCCCTACTTGTCGAAGAAAGCTTAGTATGAACAATTTCCATAGGGTGTATCTTCCAAATACTGACTGATGTAGTTCAGGGTTTAGCTCAGAAGAAATGCCCTACTTGTCGAAGAAAGCTCAGTATGAACAATTTCCATATGGTGTATCTTCCAAATACCTACTGATGTAGTTCATTTTTAAGGGCTTCAACTCTCATTGATGATCCTTTTTTATTATTATTATTATTTAAAAACGCTCTAGGCATTCTTAATTTTTTTTTTTTTTAGTACTTTCTATATCAACTTGTAAGCAACTGCTCACTTGCCTGGCATAAAAGTTTGCAAGTTGACAATAGCATTGATTTATCTAGTTACTATGTTGTTTGTAATGGTATTTTGTTATCCGACAGCAATTTATCTAGATATTTTGTTATTTGTTTGAGGTTTTGTGGATCAAAAATCTTGGACTAAGCGTGTCTGTTGTAGTTCTCTCCCATTGGCCCAAATACTTTGGTTTGTTTTTATATGTTCTTGATAAATTGTGATTCAATTCCTACATGCTCTTGTAAAATCTAGTGTGTTGCAGTAATTGTCACTAGGTTAATAATACTTGTAAGTAAATTTATGCATACAATAGCGAATATCTTGCCAAAAAAAAAAAAGCTTTAAAGTAAAGGCAATTCACAAATTTGGCACTTTGCTTATAAATATTAATGATAGGGCATCGGACACTATTAGGCTACGTTTGGTAGAATATTATTATGCTATATTTGGTATGATGTAATCTATCTTGTAATGTAATCAAAATTACATTATAAGATTGATTATTTTATTTGGTTTAACTTTAAACTTGTAATATAATCTCGATTATAAAAGGTAGTGAAGTTTTATAATCTGGATTACAAAGCAAATACTATGTAATCTGATTACATTATCGAGTTGTTCCCCTTGCCTCCGCTTGTTGTCGGTCGCTCGCCGCCCGTCCGCTCGTCGTCGGGCGCATGTTGCCCGCCGCTGTCGATGGCAGCGACTGCTAGTTGGCAGTGGCTGTCGCAAGCTCTGAAAGAGGTGCTACAACTCGTCGGTAGAAGTCGCAAGATATTTTTATCATTTTATAATAATACGAAATACATTCTTTATAAAAAATAATGGACATCAAATAAATCATCCTTGTAATCAAAGATTATATATATTATATCACCAAACATAGTAATATAATCAAAATTAGATTATATTATATCCAACCAAACGTAACTTTACTGTCTGAACAAAATATATTGATGCAAAGCCTTCCAAATTACTCCCACAATTCCAATCCATAACAATAAGGTTCAATAGACAAACTGTAGATGATACAAGTAAATTGTTGGCGAACACATTAAACCCGAGGAAACGGGCTCAACTTGCGGGATAGTGGGTGACCGCAATCAGGATTTCAGTAAATGTAACAATGCCAACTACGGTGTCGTCCTCTATTGCGGCATCGATCACCCATACATGGGTTGCTCTGTAGGACAGCATTTGTGCCATGACGGCCGCCAGAGAGCTAGTAGGCTTGCAGGTTAATGGTGCACTCCTCCCTCGATACATGTTCCTCAATCTCCCAAGTGGCATTTGATTCACTTGACTACTAGAGAACCCCATACTTCTGCTGCTAAACTTTTGTCGCCTAAGGGAGGCTCCAGCCACTGTATTCTCTGGTGGCGAGTCGATTGAAAAATCAGGAACAGAATCTAGAGCGGTGCCGTAGTCATCTGCTCCTAAAACAAACTGTCCAGCCGACAAATTCCTCATAGCCCATGCAGCTGCCCAGTAGTCACATTTCCACAGCTTATACGCAGATATATCTCCGATTATTTTGTGGGTGCCATCGGAGTTTGTCTCGACAACTGCAATTGCACATGGATTGTGAGGAATCTTTTGGATAGCTTCAAGCGTAGGCGAGAAGGCTTCAATAAAAGAGTAGTTTGAGTTAATTGCTCCGAGTGAGGATATAGAAGACAGAGGAAGAGGAGCCAAAGCACCAAGGCAGCCGATTAGGAAACGGACTATATCTTCCCGAGAGAGGCAGCAATATTTATTCTCATGGAGTACAGAAGATGACGGCCGATCACTATTGCTTGCTCCACCTACAGATGAACTCTGACTGTTTTTGAGCCATTTTCCATTGTAAAGAACAGAAAAACGCTTGCTGAAGCCTCTCCACATGACACTTTTGCGTACAAGGAGCCGTCTCACACCTTGCTTCATCATGTCCAGTGCATCAATTAACCTTACAGATTAAAGGATGAAAACAGGGTAAGAAGACCAACTCTTTGGAGGGGAAGTGAGAAGGGAAAACACAATTAAATGGCAACATCATTTTTTTCTTTCAGTAAAAGAATACTGTATAATGCTAAAGTTTTAATATTGAGTAGTATCAGCTAAATGCATAATCAAAACATACGCTGCCAGTGGCCTTCAAAGAACAGATCGCCCTCCTAGACAATGTGCTTCCAAGAGGAGTTATGAGATATGGAAACAAAATTATAGGTTACAAATATTCTAACATCTTGTTCTACCATTGAACAAAATTGAATAACATGGTGGTAATAAAAAAAATATAATTCTTTTTCATAGATCAAGCAATTATTTATGACAAAAATAGAAAATCAAAAAACTAAAGTCACCTCGAACTGCCTGCTACTAACTCATTTCATGGTACCATAAGATCACAGAATTAGAGGATCAACTTGTCCATAACAAAAAATACAGTGCAAAAGCCTCACAGCAGATCTTCAGGTATGCAACTGAGAAACTTAGACTAGATACCTTCCATGTTAAATAATCAAAATGAGTATACAAGGAAAAGTTGTATGTGGTAGCTATGGACCCAAGGAAGAGAAATCCAATCAAGTACAATCTGCAATAAATCAACATGCTAATTGAACCTAAATTTTGTTTAAATATAAATGAAGATATAATCGGAAATAGATCTCAATGACGTAAGAGGATCCATATATAGTCAATCCCACTTAGTGGGATAAAAGTTAAGTTGTTTATTGTTGCCTAATTGAATATATACTTATCAGTGCCTATCACCCCATGGAGGATGTAAATCCAATCAAGTACACCTGCAAAATCAGTGTGCATAAATAATCAATATTTATCTATAACCCTAGTGCAAATCCGTGTCATGTAATCCACTTGATTGAAGGGAAGTTGAATTTACATTTAATGACTGTTGCAAGAAATTTGATACAAGTTTGACAAATTACCTAAATGCTATGCTCTGGATGCAAAAAGGCATAAAAAAGATACAAACTTCCTTTACAATCTGACTAAAAACTTAAATTAATTTTCTAATGCATTGTCTCAATAAATATAAGAGGTTGATTAGATTGAACAAAAAGAGAATGAATACATGATTTATAAATGTTAAAAATTTTCCAAAATCCATTACAAGTTTTCAGTTCTTCAAGTAACAGGAACAGAGTAACCTTTCTAATACTAATATCGTGCATGTTACACAATTATTCAATCAGTACCAGGATGCTACTCTCCAGGTTTCTGATTTTTTTAATATTACCAAAGGGATTGTATTTTTTTTTTATTCAATCTGCTCTTTGCAGCTCAGAAATCCAAAAGGCTGTTGTTGTTATTTTACAGATAGAAGAAGGTTTCCATCGCAAGTCTAACAGGCTTGAATAAACATATAATAATCTGGTCAAATTATGGCAGTAATTGTATCACTTGGACAAAGAAAAGGAAACAACACATCACCTTCAAACATTCATGCTAAGATTCCCATTATCAGTCTAGAGGAGAGTGATTTCTAGTGGACAGTGGTTTCTATAATTTAGCATAGTCGTCAACGTACCACAAATTTTCTTTAAGAAAGCCTCATCGCCAAGAGTAAGATGAATCCTGTCATTCTTCAATGTTCCAATCAAACACTATAATTATGATGAAAGGAATACATTGAGAAATTCTACAGTGTAGGGTAAGAGAGAAGCAACTTCACAACATCACATCAGTTTTCAAATATCTTGAAACAGAAGAACCAAGTTGATTGATTAGTATTGGCAATTTAGATCTGTAGATGTATCTCAGTATCTGAGAATAGCATAGAAATGCATATTAAATGGGTAATGTAGACCAATATGAATGATATCAGAACATTTCAGTAATCAGCTTCAACAGATAAAGTGGACAACCCACATGATATATAATAATGACCTATAGAAAACTGATTACATATGCATGGTCGACAATAATGCTACTAAAGAACAACAGACATGAAGTTGATGGATTTTTTTTTTTAAAAAAAAGTTAGAAAAACCGAGAGCATAATAAGTACATATATTCTTCTTCCACATGAAGATTGGTGCTTGCTTTATGATCAAAATAGGACAATAACTAAACGAATAAAATCTGTAATTAGATTACAACATTAGCAAGTAGAGAACCCAAAGAGGTCAATTCGTTAGCAAAAAACACTAGCAGTTCATCGAATGTAAGAAGAATGGAATTGAGTGATTCATAAAGCCAAGGGTAAGTCAAATGAATAAAGAACAATTATTTTCCCCAAATTTCAGATCCGATTAATCGACAATCGCAATAAATCATTAAAAGATCGCACCTTGTTGCCGGATCCACCTCCTTCAAGAGGTCGTGGTTGGGAGTGATCAACTCGGAGACCGGCGTCCTCATGGATTTCTCCTGATCGTGGACGCGGGCGCGTGCTAGGAACAAGACGACGTCCAGCGAGTTGAGCATCCCAACGAACCTGTCAGCGGAAGGGGGAGGCCGAGGAACGGCGGCGGAATCTGGAGATGGGGAACGCCAGACTGTGATGGCGCCCTCGGCGGAGTCCCCGATGGCACGGACGGCGGCTTCGACTGGCTCGGAGTCGTAGAACTGGACGAGCTCCGGCTTTCCGAGGGTGAGATCTCCAACGACGTGGTGGAGGAATACGTGGGCCATGGGCAGATGGGGGCTAGGGGTCAGGAGAGGGAGTGAAGGAGGGTGAGATGGAGGAGGAGGAAGCCGGTGATGGGCTTTGATCGGGTGGAGCAGAGGGAGGAGGCTACTAGCTCAGGAAGGGGGCGACCACCGCCGACGGAGCGAGCGGAGGGGACGGCGCCGGCCATGGCGAGGAAGAAATGCCCATCAAATAAATAAAATAATAAAATAATCTAATGGCCAATCGATAACAAGAAATGGAAAGTGGAAGAAGAATTGCGAGTAAGACGACGACAAGGAATAAAAATGTTATACCCGTACGTCAAGCAACAATGGCAAATTTGTAAATAGTTTTAAAGGACTGGTTATAAATAGACTTTTCCATCCTAATCCATTCATAGGAGCGTAAATGAATTATGTCGTTCATGAATTATTTCGATTCGATAAAAATTTATTTGAAATCATTTAAAGAACTCATTAAGATAAATAAATCAAATTCAAATTTTATAATATTAAGTTCGTTAATTTATGAACATATTTGAATCAATTTTTAAATAAAAAATAATAATTTTAATATTAAATTTATATATTTACACTCAATCTATAAAATATATATATAAATATATTAGATTTATTTATTAGAATAAAATTATAAATTTTAATAGGATATTATAATTTTCTCTAAATATATAATTTAATTTTTAACAAATGTTTAAATTTATAATTTATATTTATTAAGCTCGATAAAAATTCGAATAAACACGTGAGCGATGAATATATTTATTAAATAAAACTCGAATTCGATTCGATTAGAAATGAGTCCAACTCAAATATTCAAAAATTTGACCAGACTCAATTTAATTATACCTTCAATTATTGAAGATGGACTGAGTCTTCAAAAGGAAAAGAATTTTTTTTAATAATTTACATATTCGGTTGTTATAATTCATTAATTTCGAAGATGACTAATTTAATTTTATGAAAATTTTTTATTCATCATTCAAATAAATTAAGAAAATATATTTCAACTAGTAAATAATTAACTATTGTAAATGTCCAAAATAAGTTGCGTGAGTCTTAAGCTTACTCTGTCAGCGTAGCGTAGAGATGATAATTTTCTCTAAATTTAATATTTAATTTAAATATCTTAATATTTAATTTGAATATCCGATTATATATATAAATGTTTAAAATTTATAAATTATTTTAGTTTATATTAGGAATAAATTATATAGTATACAATTTTGTAATTATATATATATATTTTTTTAATATTATAGAAAGAAAAAAATTACTAATATAAAAGATACCTAATTTAATGAATATAAAAATAAATATTCAATCCTGACAAATACAAAGATAGAAAATATAAAATACGATTCCAATATGATCTATTGCCATTCCCATGGGAGCTGGAAAAATAGTTAATGTATCATGAGCCGCCTAATCTTTCCATAGTTGTTTCATTTTCTTTTCAAAAAATTAATTTTGGATAACTTCGTAATTAAAACAACCAACTTAAAAATAAATTATTGTTTCATTCGCCACTACAAACAAAAATCATGAAAAACGAATAGTCGTCATATAGACCAGGAATAGACCTGGGAATGGGTGGGACAGGGGTGGATTTTTCATCCCTATCTCTATGTCTGAATTATAGTCTCGTCTCCAATTTTTTCCTCATCCCAACTACGTCCTTCTACAGAGGAAATTCGGGATGAAAAAAAAAAATTCAAAATAAATTTGGACCTTAACCATTTAAGGTCTCAATTATATGTCTAAAAAGATAAAAATAAAAAATAATATTAAAAAATTCTAAAATATGAATTTGGGTCTGACTATTCAAGACCCCAATTATATACTTAGAATACATAATACTAAAAAAAAAAAAAAAAAATTTTAAACCCTCTCAAATTAAAAATCTAAGATCATCGTCCAATGCCATCCTCCTTCAAGGCTGGCCCTGCCTAATCCTTAGTTTTGTTTAAGCAGAAAATCCCATCTCCAATTTTATAGGGATTAAATCTTTATCTCAGTCTCCATGCAGGAGTAGTGGTGATGGTAGAATCGATTCGAAGATAGAGATAATTCAACTAATTGCAGGATTTGAAAAGTCTCCAAACTTGAATCCGAACCCAAAATTTAAAAAAAGAAAAAAAAAAAAACTTCGAATCCTTCCTGTTTTAGATTTTTCCTATCTGATATGGTGAAGAAGTAGGGCGGATTGGTATTAGAATTATTGATGATGCTGGATCGTCCTTAAAATTTATCATTTTAGGATTAATCGGTTGGTAGAGATGGAAAATTAGATTAAAAAAATAATAATCTGTGAGAAGGAAAAAAAAAATATAAATAAATAATCCTTTCCATATCATTCACGGTGGACCGAGGCATGAATGCATGGCTGGCATTGACTCTCACACACAGACTCTCTCTCTCTCTCTCCTCTTAATGCAACCTGCCTTTCAATCGGATTTATTTGCCTCCATTCACAGCTCCAGGAGCAAAGAACCAAAAGGAACACTCTCCTCTTCCTTCTTCCCTCTTTCTTCTTCCTTTTTCTAGGAATATCATCGGAATCGCAGCGCAAAGAGCAATTTTGAAGCCTTCTATAGATGTCCATGAGTTCTTTTACCTTAAAAATATGATCTTTTTGGTTTTCTCCTCCTTATGCGAGTATATTTACTTCCCTTTTCCATCCTCCATTTTATTTGCAGCTTCTTTTTTTTTTTTTTTTTTTGTTGTTGTTATCATTGCTCTCTTTTTGTTCCTTTCAGGATTTTGTTCGACAAAAAATCCAATCTTAAGGATGGGGGCGTGCACTTCGATTCCAAACGATTCAGATTCCTCCATGAGGTATCGATTGGGTTTAGCTTCCAAAGCCAAGAGGTTCTTCCTCGCGTCGCCCGCAAAGGATAAATCTCTGTATGAGGCGAATCCAGTCGATGGATTCTCTCTGAAGAGCCCCAAGTTAGGTATGCCAATCGAATTGATTCATGACCTTTTCTGTTTAATTTTGGTAATCACAAAAGCAAACTAAAATCTGGAGATTATGGCTTCGGAGTGCTCCTTAGATTGAAGAGTGATTACAGACTTTGGTAACTTGCAATTAAAGAAAATTGAACCCGAGTGGGATTATAAATTTCAGTTCAATTAACATAAAACTTGTTTGGGAGCTGAAAGAGTTGAATTGTATTGTGAAAGATAACTGAACTGTGATGTTCATATTGTGACAGCTTGTGTCCTTTTTTTCATTTTCGGTAGCTCTCGCCCACCAAATCTTCCTATTTTTTAATTAGATAAACTCCTCTGTTTTAGAATTGTCAATGCATGTCCTTTTCGACTGGTTGAATGAATGGGCAATCTCTTTGTTCTTCCATTGCTGAATGTGTATCTTTTGACTAAAGCAGGGAGCAAGGATGAGATCTTCTTCGATACACAAGTGTGGTTAGACTCAGACTGCGAAGACGATTTCTTCAGCGTGAATGGCGGTAAGGTTTCTGAACTCCTAATTTGGGCAGGCTTAGATTACGACTTATTGGTCATATTTGCAACACAGACTTCACACCTTCAAGAGGGAGTACTCCAATTCATCCTTTGAGCATGTCATCGACCCCTAAATTGGACAACCACTTTCTCTTTGACAAATCTCCGTATTCGATATCTGAACCTTCTCCTACCGGTAGGAAGAAGCTCGCTGAGCTGCTATACGAGACGAATGTTACTGAAGTGAAAGAAGATGCCACTGCAAAATCAGACAGGGACAAAACAAGCACTACTCGAACTTCAAACTCATTGAGCACGAGCTCTGCTTGCAGCACTGAGGGGTCACCAAGTAGAGATCTCGGGAGCAGGAAGGACAAGGCATGGAGTGCTGGGCATTGTTGTTTGCCAAGCCTGCGAAATTTTGGCTTGGAGGAAAGGAGGCAAAAGATGAGTAGTCCCAGTCCCTGGGCTGCGTGATTCCTCCCTCTCCAAGCTTTAAACCGAGTCATGTAGTTGAGCTCACTCTGAAACATCATCATTTCGATAACAATAAGTGCAAACTTTGCTCCAATAATTTCATCATTACTAGGAGGATGTAATAAGGTTAGAGGGGGGAATCTTGTATTTATATTATGTGGTTGTACATGTTTGTACTCACATCGAAAGTATATACTTCCATAAACTATGAAGAAAGCTTAGAACCTTTCCATATTGTTTCACCAGACGGAATGCAATTATAAAAAGCAATATTTTTATGATGGAAGAACTCCTCCTATATCAAGAAAAATGTAATTCAAATGAGTGTTTTTTAGTTTTGATGTTCCTGCGAATAGAGAACTAATCTGAATTGGAAACTTGCTTTTTGCAGTTTCCAATTTAACTGATTGAATAGCAGATCCGTGTAGTGCAGATCTTGAATACACCGGACATTTAATAACCGATTTAATTTAGATTTTTTTTATAAAAAAATCAGTTATTTTGAATCGGTATTGATTATAAAATTCAAAATTTAATTAAACCGACTAAATCGAAAGAATCAGATGCATTATGAGCAGTCATATGTTGATCCACAGATCAAGCACGATAAATTCAAGAAATTGATTGATGTAGTTAACTGATGATATAATATAGGGTCTTTTGTTTAGGGGAATAAGAGTGGAAAATGAGAATAATAATAATTAATTGTCATCGTTAATTTTTGGATTACATGAATGGAAATATAAAAAAGGGAATGAATCTTATAATTGGGTAATGACTCATTCTCATGTCTCCTTTAAATGAGTCATTACTCTATTTTCAACAATTAAAATATTTCCTTATTCCAAAAATACTCTTGACTTAAAATTAAAATTTCTTCCCTTAATATCAAATATCAAAATATATTTATTTAATTTTTCTTTTATATCACTTTCTCGTTTCCATCACACTCTCTTCCCTCATTTTTTTTCATCACACTTTCTCTCTCATCATACTTTCTCTCCCTTTTTTTCTTAACACACTTTCTCTTATCATACTTTTTCTCTCATCAATCTCTCCCATCACACTCGCTTCCTCTTTTTTTTTCTCATCTCACTTTCTCTCTCCTCAATATTTCCCATCACACTTTCTCTCCTTGTTTTTTTTTCTCATTATACTTTCTCTCTCTTCATCTTCTCCGATCATACTTTCTATCTCATCATATTTTCTTTCTCATCTTCTCACATCATGCTCTCTCCCATTACACTCTCTTTTATCATTTTCTCTCATCACACTTTCCTTCTCTTCATTCTTTCCCATCACACTTTCTCTCTCATCATACTTTCTCTTTCATCATATTTTTCTCTCACATCTAATTTTTTCTCTTATTTTCCTTTAAGGGTAAAAAAAGAAAATTTTGATTTATTCCTATAGAAAATATTCAACTAATCAAATATTATTTTTAATAATGATATTCATGCTCCTACCCATTCACATTCAGATTCCTATTTCTAAGAAAAACCAAACGCCCGTAGACTATGATAAAGGAAGAATTTGATAAATTATCGTATTTTTAAAGTAAAAAAGTTTATAATATGATGCGGACGAATGAACTACCGATGCGTTAGTTCAGATACTAACTTGATCGCTAATTGCCTAACAACAACGAGAATCGGTGGAGAGATCTTTTGGAACCTGGATGGGAGAAGATGAGAGAAAAAGGATTAGAATGATGGCTAGGGGTTCTCAGCGCAACTACTCCAACGTTTAAGTTAGTTTCGATAAAAGTAGAAGAAGATGAATGAAGAAGACTAGTTTTAGAATTTTGGATGTCAATATGTGCATACATATGCCCCTCGGAGTGGACTACTTGTTATAGAGCAACAACCGATTCTCACGTTCTCCATGTATCCCAAGATTTGCACGGGCTTTTCTTGAAATAATCTGACATTTGTGCGTGTGTTATTCACTTTCCCTAGAATAATCTGAGATCCACGTGTGCATTATCCACTTTTCCCAAAATAAATGGTGATATCGTCCCCCTCTCGAGATGATCAATGAAGAAGACTAGTTTTAGAATTTTGGATGCGAATATTGTTAGGACCAAAAGTAGCTAGAGGGGGGGTGAATAGCTCGTCGCGTGCTCGTTGCTCGGTGTTGCTTGTTTCTTTAAGAATGCGCAGCGGAAAATACATAAACAAACACAAACACGCTAACACTAGGAGTTTACTTGGTATCCACCTCCAACGGAGATGACTAATCCAAGGATCCACACCACGCACGCACCCTCCACTATGAAAACACTCCTTTTCGGTAACTACCGAGGGCGGAGAAGCCCTACAAGACTCTCAGTACAAGAAGAAGAAAGGGTAGTAAAGAATAAGCAAAAGCTTACAAGAAATGCAGTAAAAACCCTAGCTTCTTCTTCTTCTCGTTGCAACTCGCCTCTTGACTTGGATGAACCTCCAAGAACCTTCAAGAACTGGCGGTGAGGAGCTTAGAGAGTGCTGGGAAGAGCTGTGTTGAATCTGGAATGAATCGGTGAAGTTCTACTGAAGAAATCGCCTGCAGCTATAAACGACGCTAACGGTGAATCCCAATCGATTGGATTGCTCCCAATCGATTGGGAGGCTTGGATCGATCCACGGATTGATCCGGCCATTCCTGGAAAAACTTCGGATCGATCCACGGATCGATCCGGACTGGTAGCCGCGTCCCAATCGATCCACCGATCGATTAGACCTCGGATCGATCCACGGATCGATCCAGAGTTTTCTCGGGGACTCACCGGATCGATCCACGGATCGATCCAGATCTTCCGGATCGATCCACCGATCGATCCAAACTCGGATCAATCCACGGATCAATCCAAACTGGATCAATCCACGGATCAATCCAAACCTCCTGAATCCACGGATCATCCAAACCTTGGTTTTGCCCAAAACCAAGCCCAAAGCCCCTAAACCAACATCTAGTCAACCATGACTTGTTGGTACATAAGACCTAGCATCCGGTCACCCTTGGCCAGCTAGGACTCTCTCACCAAGTGTCCGGTCAATCCCTTTGACCTACTTGGACTTTCTCTTCTTGCCAAGTATCCGGTCACTCCCTAAGACCTACTTGGACTTTTCTTCCTCGTGCCAAGTATCCGGTCAATCCCTTTGACCTACTTGGACTCTCACCAGATGTCTGGTCAACCTTGACCCATCTGGATTTCTCTTGCCTGGCTTCACTCACCAGGACTTTCCCAATTGCCTAGATTCACTCACTAGGTCTTTCACCTGGCTTCACTCACCAGGATTTTTCTCCTGCCTAGCTTCACTCACTAGGACTTCCCAATTGCCTAGCTTCACTCACTAGGTCTTTCACCTGGCTTCACTCACCAGGATTTTCCTCCTGCCTAACATCCCAGTTAGGACTTCCCAGTCAAGTATCCGGTCATCCTTGACCTACTTGACTCTTCTTCAATCAATATCTTATTGTCAAACATCTAAACCCAAACCAAGACTCAGCTTGGTCAACCAGGTCAACCTTGACCTGAGGGATGTTGCACCAACAAATATGTGCATACATATGCCCCTCAGAGTGGACTACTTGTTATAGAGCAACAACCGATTCTCACGTTCTCCATGTATCCCAAGATTTGCACGGGCATTATCCACTTTTCTTGAAATAATCTGACATTTGTGCGTGTGTTATTCACTTTCCCTAGAATAATCTGAGATCCACGTGTGCATTATCCACTTTCCCCAAAATAAATGGTGATATCATCCCCCTCTCGAGATGATCAAGTTTCCCATGATCTTCGAACAATAACGACTGCGTTGTTCGCATCTTCAACATTAGTAGGCCACCCCTATTGTTCTTGGTTGAGGGCTATTCAGAGTTAAGGATGGCCCAGGGTTAGAAATGTCATGGAGTTGGGGCGCCATCAAGTCGGGAGTGTCAGAGACAGACGACCCAGGGTCGGGAGTGTCATGGAGTCAGGGGCATTGTCAAGTTGGGAGGTGGCTCGGAGACGAACGACCTGGGATTGGGAGTGTCATGGAGTTAGGATTGCTGGTAGTTGAGGCCGTATAGATTCGGGGAATGACTCGACTCTTTTTTATTTTGGCCGACACCTCAATAAAACTGTTGATCTTTTTATCCATGTGATACTCTCTGACCTCCTGACTAATTTAGTTGACCGAATTAATCAATTTTATATCGATCTGATTTATTTGGATAAACTTTGTTTGGTTCAATTTATCAAACGGAAGTTCGATTAGTTCAGTTTTAGCAGATCATCAGATGTACATTTTTATTTTAAAGCTGTGGGAACTAGAAGACCATTTGCAAGACACAGAAGAAATACAAGTATATCAGCGTTGATCCTAGATATACAGATGATCAAATATGAATAACACATGCTTTTCATTAAGAAAAATATTTATTTTAAAAATTTTCGATGTATTTTTTTTTTTAATAAAACTTGAAATGGGACAAAGCCATGCCCAGTCCAGGAAAGCCCATTAACTCGTTACTTTCATGGGCCCTCAGATCATATCTGAGCCCTCTTCGAACCAGGTCTACAACAAAGAGACGACGCAGGCAGGGCAGGACAGGCTGCTTCTCCCCTCTCTCTCTCTCGATCTCTACCTTTCGCCCCCTTCAGTTTCATCTCCGCCATGGTCTACATCGAATCCTGGGACGAGTTCGTTGATCGATCGTTGCAGCTCTTCCGCGCTGATCCCCAATCGGTATGCGCTTTCTTCTATCCTTCCGGTATCTCCCCCTTTATCTCCTTCTCTTTGCCGCCGCGCTTTCTTCTGTTTTCTAGACTGATCCGTTTGCGGTTGGTGTGCTCTCGACTTGTCGATCGGAAAGTCGAGGTATGTCATGAAGTACAGGCACTGCGATGGGAAGCTGGTCCTCAAGGTCACTGACAATCGCGAGGTATGCCGCTGTTCTTGATGCTCTTTTGAGTTATTGCACGCTTTTAGAAGCCACTAGCCGGAGAAGGTTTCCTGCTTTTGAAGCATTTTGATGCAATTTGCTGGGTCAAGTATGAAGGATTGCAAATGTCAATAGGCAATACTTTTTAGGTCTGTGAGTGGATTGATCATTATTTTGGGACACGACGGCATGAACTTCCAGTTTACAAGGATGAAATAATTGTTATCGTGTCTTTTCTTTCCCTGTCCAATTAGCTCGGCACGTCGGGTTGATGATCAAGGGTTCTGAACATGGAATTTTCAGATTTGGTTTCTTAGCAAAGGGACTGCGAGATATTATATTGAATAGTTGATGTTGACTTATGTTTAGAAGTGCGCGTGTAAATAAAGTCTAGGAAATTGCATTTAACCTTTCATGCTAATTTTTTGCAATGTTGTTTATGCCCAAAGCTTCTGCATGACCGTCTTTATATTCTATGCTAACACAGCCTTAGTGTCCTTTTTTAATAAACAAGTAATCTCGCTGTCCTATTTCGAAGAACATAGATATAAATATGTTTATCAAACTTTATATATATTTTGTGTTAGTGTACTATGTCCTTTTTTCAGAATGTTGTCCATGGTTTGTATATGCATATGACTGCAGACTACAACTTTAAATTCGTTAAATGTGTATCAGTTGTTGCTTTAGTGCCCAATCAAGTTTGTTAGAGATATATCTAGGGCTGTAAATGAATAGGAGATTTGTGAACAAGTTCAATGCTCAGCTCGATAAGAGCTTGTCTATGTTTGTATGATAGTAAAAACATCTATAAACAAACAAGAAGAGCCAATTTGGTGACTTCCCTCATCTATCTAATTCCTCTTATTGCAACCGTACCTACCTTTATGGGTTTGCAACTATTACCACATATAATTGGACAAAAAGAATCATGCCTCTTAGGTCGCTGCTGTTTGAGTATAGTTCCTAGTCCAAGAACAGCTAAAGCATCTTACTACTTAAGCATTTGAGATTATGAGTCCATTTGAGCCATGTCGGAGTAGATAGATGCTCAACTAGTTGCTCTTCTGTGACAAACCTATTTATCCTAGTCTATTGAGTATCTTCCGCTGCTGCTTCTCTTGCTATGAGACTTGAATGCAAGCTCAGAACTTTTAAAAAGGGAGAAAACCTATTTATCCTAGTCTAATGAGTATCTTCCGCTGCTGCTACTCTTGCTATGAGACTTGAATGCAAGCTCAGAATTTTTAAATAGGGTGATTTCCTCTAGCTTTTAATGTAATTGGTTCTCTGTCCCAGTTACATCAAGTTGACAAATAGATGACCACTCACATAGATCGCTTTTATGATGGTGCTATTGATCTCAAAGATATGTTCTTCATCACTTCAGATGTTCTGGATATGAAGGGTCATTTTGACAAGCTGCTTGTCATCATGCTTCACCTTACTGTTTGCCTTCACTTAGAGTTGATAAAATCTGAGATCTAGGTAATTGTTACATAGTGACTTCCATTTAGTATTACAGGTATTAAAAATAGCAGACTTGATTGTGATGATTTTATCTCTTTTTTGGTTTTCTTTCTCTTATTTTATAAGTTTTTTTAAAAAAAATAAAAGGGTCAAAGCTACAAGGATGTTGATTATACTATTAAGTGCAAATACTAATTGTCTTGATACATTAACTATTTTTTCCTTATGTTTCTGTACAGAATATATATCACATTTTCTTGTAATGCAGTCTTCTTTTGCTTATTTGGATATTAGGATCATTATCTTTTAGTTTATTTTATTTTATTTTTTTTTTGTCTTACTGTGAATTGGTTGATATTGTTAACAGTAATAAGTGGATTTTAACTTGACTACTAATCCACACTCTCAAGTATACTTCAGTACTGTCTTCTTTTGTAGAACTTAAGAGCCATCATTTTTCTTCAGTAAGTGGCAATTGTTTGTCATTTGCTGCATATGATTTATCTAGCTGACTTAGCCTATTGTTGAAGCTCTAGACTTCGTAATAGTTTTCAATCATAGCAGAGCTTAACAGTTTGTATTTACATCAGGATCCAAAAGATTCTTAGCTTTCTTTATTATAGTTAGTGTTATCTATGGAGAAATTGTCTACAAGGAAACACTAGATTTTGATCAGCAGATAGCATGCTTTTGATATCTGGCATGTGGTTGAGAGAAAATTCTTTATGTTTCAATGGTGAACTGTCAACTACGATGTGCTACTTATTAACATGCACGGCAATGTTTGCAGTGCCTGAAGTTTAAAACTGACCAGGCCCAGGATGCCAAAAAAATGGAGAAGCTCAATAACATATTCTTCACTCTGATGGTTCGTGGCCCAGATGGTGTGTGATTATTATTCTGTTTATCTAAACTGCCCTTCCCCTCATCTATTGATTTTCTGAATTGTGTTCTTGTTTTTGACAGCTGACATATCAGAAGCATCCAGCAAGGAACAGATGGAACAGCAGGCATCAAAGAAGGGAAGGGGAAGGAGACAATAAGCACTTGATGCTTCTCGTTCAGTTGTTGCAAAAAAAAAAAAACGTTTGATTGATATTTTTGCTCTGACATCAATTGTTGCTTGAAGGACGAATTAGCAAAACATAAAGACAGACTCAAAATGCTGTATTTTGTTCGGGAGTACCACCAATCGTTGGTTTTCTAGTAATGCTCATTACGAGAACTAGTTCATTTTAAATTGGATTTAGTACCCCTTTGACTAAACATAGCCTGTGTCAATTCTTATCCCCCAAAGTCATATTTGACAATTCTATTCCAAGATATTATTTTGAAAAAAAAAATACGCATAATCAGTAAGACCATCTAGTTTTAACACAATTTATATATATTTTTGAACTTCATAAATCTGGTTCAATTGGAGTCCTATTGACATGACCCGATTGTGCTCCGGTTCAATTTAACTAGTTAAACCCGTTCCAGTCTGGTCCGGTCTCATAAATATTGATTACCGTATCCAGTTTCTAATCTCTCAAAATCAAATTAAGAAGCGATAATAAGCCGTTCTAGTTTGGTAGGTAAGATATAACCCATCAATCAAAGGGTGCTTTCTTTGGCCATCAAAAGTTCTCCTTTACACATCAAAAATTGGGGATTTATTTTAATTGATTTTTCAGTACATGTGATTGAGAACACCGTTTGTTAAAATCCTTGAAGAAACGCGATCGGCAATAACTCAATTGAAACAAGGCATTACTTCTTCTAAAGAAGACAAAGCACAGCAGCAATTTTAGTAACTGAACTTCTCATTTTCAGCGAGCAATTGAGGAAAATTTTCACCAAATGGAAGGATGAAAGATCTTCCTTTTCCCAAAATAAAATGTTAAATTCAACAGGTAAATATTGCAACACCTTAGCAAGGGGAAAGCGAAACAGACAGGACTTTAGATCTGGGCGGAGAGTGAGGAGGAGACGGTTAATCAGCCTGTGTAGACGTGGACATGGACGGCGAGGATGAAGATAGCGGCGAGGGCGAAGAAGATGATGGAGTGGACGAAGATGGCGACGCCGCTGGTCTGCATCGTGCCAAACTCCACGATCCGTCCTTTTCCAGGGATCTGGAAGAGCAGCCCCGGCGAGAGGAGCACGAAGAGCACCACCGCCACAAACACCGGCCCCCAATCCGCCATAGCTCACTTCTTAATTGGAAGTGGAAACGGGAGGAGGAGGAGCAGCAGGAGGTGAAAAACAAAGGCTAAGGATTGGAGCCACCGCGGCGCTCGTCGGCAAGAAACGGACAGGAGCAGAGACGCTGTGGTAGTTCTTGAAGCATCTTCTGTTGGGCCCATGTGACTGCTCTGCCCCAACCACCGCCATGGCCGCTGCCGCTAGCGCCAAACGTTCGGGTACGTTATGAATTAACGAGATCATTTTCAGTGAAATGAAATTAAATTTATTTATAAAAAAATATTAAATTGGAACCAGCTAGAGAGACATAAGACATTTATCCGCATAACTTATTTAAAATTCGATTTTCTTCAGAGTGATTTTTAGAAAGAGAAGAAAAAATGCATTTGTTTTGACAGAATTTAAAGGTTACATCTGCATAGTTGCAGAGGACTGGTCCAACTTTAAATTGACCAGACAAGGTCCAATCATTTGGATGACTTCAAAGGGTGCATTTAGCAAAAGGCGCAAAAGGGAAAAATCCTAATGAAAAATCAAAACAGAATGTTGCGTATAAAGAAATATATAAAAATAAAAAGAGCTTTCCTAATTATCTAATTATTTTCTTTAAAAAGGTAAATATGTTTTTAATATAGAACATATCCTTGGTTTAGCATTATTATAACGTCACTTCTATATTAATTTTTTTACCTATTAAAATCATTTCAGCATAATCAAATTAGTCTTAAAAATATTATAACAGTCACTAATTGGTAAAAAAAATGACATAAAAATGGATATATACTTCTTTAAATATTCTAATAATTAAATTCACCTTTTTTATTATTTAAAAAAGTTACCATTTTTATTAAAAAAAATAAAAGAGCATTACAAATTAAGAGAAAAATTAAATGAACGTCCTTTTCTTTCAAAAAGTTAAAAAAATCAAATAAGCTTCACTCTTATGAGTGTATCTTGAAATTACCTCTTGATCCAATGTGATTATAGAAGTTATCAATCTCACAGGACGGTCTAACGGCTAGCGATAAATATCTTCCTTGTGTTAACCTTGAGACGGGTTGGCCTTGTCTTAAGGGTTGGCATGGGTGTTAGAGGTGAGTATTTTCATCTTTTGTCATCATGATTATAAAAACTATCGAATAAACTATCTAGTATCTCCTAGAACTTGTTTAGTATGACTTTAGGATTTAAGGTATCTTAATATTATTATATTAAAATATTATTTTTAAATCTGATTAAAATTATTTAAACTTCATAAAAAATAATTTTAAAATAGTTGTAAAAATTATTTTAATATAATAGTGTTTAAATATCTTAAATGTTTAATCTTCAACTCATATAAATATGCGCTATAGTAATTACTAGATAGCTTCTACATATTGTAGCACTTACCGAGTAACTTTCGTTTATTGTAGTAGTTATTAGATAACTTCTATATCGTATAAAATCCTAAATCCTAAACTTATTCTAAACATGTTATAGCAGTTGGTAGGTTATTGTGTACCTTCTATATATTACCACAGCTATCAAATAGCTTGTACATAGCAGTTATTGAATAATTTCTACATACCCCCAGAACGTAGCGCAGACAGTGGGTACATAAAATCTCTGGCGTAATGGCTAAAAGTTGATTCTCAGGAATTGACAACCTGAGGTTTATCCCAATATGCGTCTATGGTTAGTGTACCTATCTGTACCTCCCTCCATATCTATGAGATCAGTACTAGGGGGACCGTTAAGATAGCATATTATATAGTACAGGTTATATAAATTTTACATTATATAAATTTTAAATTTTAAAGTCATTCTAAATATATTATAACTGATCCGGTAGTAAGAACAGGGGACCCCGTCCTGTGGAGTTAACGCCACGTGGAAGTCACAGTGGCAGTTGTCTATCCGGAGAGGGTCGGGTCTGACCGGACGGCCGACCGGCCGTCCGGTGGAATCGAACGTCCGGAGAGGGATGGGTCCGATCGGCTGGTCGACCGGACGATATTCAGCTGATGGTTAAAGGCGCCCTGTCGAAATCAGGGTTCCGGCGCTCAGTGGAAAAGGTCGCGGGGCCGAGCGGACCTCACGCTCGGCCAAAACCATAAGGTAACACTGCTAATAGTCCCCATAAAGCACGTGATGGAGGATCTCCCCAAGTAAACCACCGCATATGTCCGGCCGGATGTTGAGGGAGCTGTCCGCCCGGAAGCCAGATTTGGAGCAAAGGGGAAAAGGACAAGGAACGTCTTTTTCTGACAGCAGGTATGTTTCATGTGTGGGCCATGCTCCAAATCTTGTGACAGGGGATTCCGCTGTCCCATCGAGGACATGCTAAAACTGTAGCAGTATGAGTTAGGGAAGCTCACTGACAAGTCCTTACTGGAGTATGGGCCATGGACACGTGTACACCTCGGTAGGTGTACACTCACTTCTTCGCTGCCCTATATAAAGGCCCTCATTCTTCGCCGGAGGTACGCATCCTACGAGTTTTAAAGCCACTGTTTCTTTCTTGAGCTTCGCCTGACTTGAGCGTCGGAGGGTCGCCGCCGGGAACCCCTTCTCGGCCCGACTTCTGTGCAGGTTCGCCGGAGCTTTGTGCCACCAGTCGAAGATCTACGCCAGCAGCCGGAAGCGCCACGTGCCCAACGTCCGTTGATTCGGCATTCGGACAGGATTAATTTGGCGCCGTCTGTGGGAACGTTCCTGTATTCGAGCGGAAACAATGGAGGAGGCTGGACGACAACACATGGTGACGCTTTCGAACGAGGAACTCGACGCTCTGATCGAGATAAGGGCCGCCAAGCTTGTGGAGCAAAAACAGAAAGCCACAGCCTAGCGGCCGGAGCAGCAAGCAACGTCAGCGTCTGGCGGTCGAGCGGAAGCACCGCCGGCCACCGTTGCATTTCATCAGGCCCTATTTCGCACTCCTGAAGCCGCAGCAGCTCATAGAGATCGGGGATCTTCTTCGGACGAAATGCCTAGACGAGATGACCGAAAAGGGAAAGCCCCCCGAGCGGACACATCGCCCGAGAGGATTAATCGCCAATTTTCAGAGGCTATTCTACGAGATCCTCTGCCGAAGCACTACGTGCCTCCGACGATCGGCGAGTATAATGGGACAACCGACCCAGATGATCATCTGGGTAAGTTTGATAAAACGGCAACCCTGCATCAATACACAGATGGGGTGAAGTGTCGGGTTTTCCTCACCACCCTCTCGGGATCGGCTCAACGATGGTTTCGGAGGTTGCCGGACGGATCCATCACCAGCTTCAAGGACTTCCGAACGGCCTTCCTCCACCATTTTGCGAGCAGTCGACGCTACCAGAAAACGAGCGTGAGCCTGTTCGCCATCAAGCAAGAAGCCCGTGAATCGCTTCGAGCTTACATCCAGCGGTTCAACAAAGTGGCGATGGACATTCCAACGGCCACCTCGGAAACCATGATGAATGCCTTCACACAAGGCCTAGCGGATGGGGATTTCTTCCGATCGCTCATCCGAAAGCCGCCCCGAGACTATGATCACATGCTACACCGGGCGAACGAATACATCAACGTGGAAGAAGCGCAAGCGGCTAGGAAAAAAGAAACTCCAACCGAGCGAGCTCCTCCTGCCGAGCGGAAACAGCACGCCGCTCATCAGCCGCCCAGAGGACCAAGAGTCGAAGCAATCAGATCCCCCCACGCCAGGTCCTATGTGCAAGAGGTAGCTGCCGCCCGGCCCAAGCTAAGGAAGAAATGGACCCCGATGTTCTGCTCCTTCCACCGGACGGATACACACAACACAAGGGATTGCCGAAGTCTTCCCTTCGTGACTTATCCCGTGCCCTGGAATGTCGGACAACGGTCTCCCTCAGTCGACAGGCGACAGAGAACTAATGAAGTCGATCGGACGCGAGCTGATAGGTGACAGCCACAGACTCCCGATCGGCATCGTTCTCCAAGGCAAGAGAATCACCGAGCGTCCAGAGAACGGTCCCGACCGTCCGCTCGGGAAGAGGAAAATAGAAGCAATACTTCCCGAGGTGAGATCAACATCATAGCTGGTGGTCCGACCGGAGGAGACTCCAACCGAGCCAGAAAGGCGAGCGTCCGACAGCTCCAGATCCATGCAGTCGGCTGTAGCCGAGAACGAGCGGAAGGACCCAAAATCAGTTTTGGGCCTGGGGACTTGGAAGGAGTTGAAGTGCCCCATGACGACGCTCTGCTCATCAAAGCGGTAATAGCCAACTACACTATTCACCGCGTATTTATTGACACAGGAAGCTCGGTCAACATCATATTTAAGAAGGCGTTCGATCAACTACAAATTGACCGAGCCGAGCTGCTGCCCATGACGACCCCGCTCTACGGGTTTACGGGCAATGAAGTCCTGCCGGTCAGGCAAATCCGACTGGCTATCTCGCTGGGAGAGGAGCCGCTCAGGAGGACGAGGACAGCGAACTTCGTGGTGGTCGACTCTCCTTCTTCCTACAACGTCATTTTAGGACGACCGGCGCTCAGCGAGTTCCGGGCGGCCGTCTCCACCTTCCACCAGAAGATCAAATTCCCCGTCGAAGACAAAGTGGGAGAGGTACGGGGAGACCAACTGGAAGCTCGGCGATGCTACATTGAAATGGTCCGAGTAGAAGCAAGTTCCGCTCGGAAATCGCCCCGGATCGAGGTAACGCCATAACTGAAAGGCCTCCCTCTTTAGTTTATGAAGAAAAAGAGGAAGTGCAGATACACCCGACCCGATTAGAGGCCACGACCTTCATCGCGTCCGATCTGGAGGAGAAGCAGAAAGAAGAGCTGATCCAATGCCTCTGAAGAAATCATGATGTCTTCGTCTAGTCGACACATGAGCTGCCTGGAATTTCGCCGAGCTTAGCGCAACATGAGCTACATGTCCGACCGGACGCACGACCAGGAAAGCAAAGAAAAAGGGACTTCAGCGCCGAGCAGAATTCCATCATCCGAGCAGAGGTGGAAAAACTTCTAGAGGCCGGCCATATACGCGAGGTGCAGTTCCCGAGCTGGTTGGCTAACGTAGTATTAGTCTCCAAGCCAGGCAACAAGTGGAGAGTGTGCATAGATTTTCGGGATCTCAACAAAGCTTGCCCGAAAGATTTTTATCCTCTGCCCCGGATAGATCAGCTGGTGGACTCTACGGCCGGCTGTGAATTAATCTGTATGCTCGACGCCTACCAGGGCTATCACCAAGTGCCGCTCGCCCGTGAAGATCAAGAAAAAGTCAGCTTCGTGACGGCCGACGGCACTTATTGCTATAATGTGATGTCGTTCGGATTAAAGAATGCGGGGGCCACATATCAGCGCTTGATGAATAAAGTATTCAGAGAGCAGATCGGGCGGAATCTAGAAGTTTATGTGGACGACATTCTCATTAAGTCCGTCCGAGCGGCCGATCTCTTCAAGGACATGGAAGAAACCTTCCGAACGCTACGCAAATATGGAGTCAAGCTAAATCCCCAGAAGTGCCTGTTCGGAGCAAAAGGAGGGCGTTTCTTGGGGTACATAGTGACCGAGCGGGGCATCGAAGCAAATCCCAGCAAGGTGAAAGCACTACAAGATATGCCGCCTCCAAGAAATACAAGGGAAGTGCAGCGTTTGACCGGTCGGATAACCGCTCTGTCCAGTTTCATCTCCAAAACCGCCGACCGGAGCCTTCCTTTTTTCAAGATCTTACGCAAAGCTACAAAATTTCACTGGGACGAAGAATGCGACCGGGCGTTCAAAGATTTAAAGGCATATCTGAATTAGCTCCCGGTATTAGCCAAGCCGACTATTGGTGAGCCACTTTGTATTTATTTATCCTCGACCGAGCAGGCAATCGGCTCAGCACTGGTGAGGGCGAGCGGAGAGGAGCCTGTGTATTTCCTTAGTCACATTTTAAAAGATGCTGAATCTCGCTACACTGGGCTCGAAAAGCTAGCTTTCGCTCTGGTCCTCGCCGCTCGGCGCCTTCGTCCATATTTCCTGGCGCATACCATCATTGTCAAAACCAATAGCCCGCTCGGGCGTGTATTGCTGAATCCAGAAGCGTCAGGGCGGCTCATTAAATGGACGATGGAGTTAAGTGAATTTGACATCCAATACCAGCCCTGCTCGGCAATCAAAGCGCAGTCCTTGGCAGATTTTGTGACTGAAGTACAGAATTTAGAGCCGGAAGCTATGTGGAGAATATTCGTGGACGGATCATCCACTCGGCTCGGAAGCGGGATTGGGATACTGTTGCTCTCCCCTCAAGAAGAAAAGATGCACTTATCCGTCCGACTGGATTATAAAGCTACAAACAACGAAGTAGAATATGAGGCCCTCATAGCCGGCTTACAGGCCGCTCGGCATGTAGGTGCCGGACGGGTAACACTCCATTCAGACTCCCAATTGGCCGCTCAGCAGCTGACAGGCACCTTTGAAATCAACAACGCTCGGCTCAAGCTTTACGCTCAAGCCTTCGAGAAGCTCAAGACTAACTTCAGAGAAGTTATCATCCAAAAGATACCCCGAGCGGAGAACCAAGCGGCTGATGAGTTAGCCAAGCTTGCAAGTTCAATGACGCCGATCGCCATCCAGCAGCCAATTGAACAAGTATCTTTGGTGGCGCATGTCGATCGGATGGAGGGCCTCGCATTTCCGAGCGTCTGGAGGACACCCATCACGGAGTTTCTGCGCTTGGGCGCCACATCGTCCGATCAGAATGAAGCTCAGCTGCTAAGGAGGAGAGCCGGTCGGTTCACACTCATCGGCGATCAGATTTACAAAAAGACTTTCTCACGCCCGCTGTTGAAATGCGTGAGCTCGGAGGATTCAGCTTACATACTCCAAGAAGTACATCAAGGATCGTGCGGGGGGCATCCGGGCGGACGATCGTTGGCCAAGAAGATCCTCTTGGCCGGGTACTTTTGGCCAACCTTACAAGCAGACGCCGCTCGGACAGTATCTACATGCCTTTCGTGCCAGAAGTATCACAACTTCTCCCACCGACCGACAGAGGAAATGAAGGCATCAACCGTTTCATGTCCGTTCGATCAATGGGGAATGGATATTATTGGTCCATTTCCGATGGCGACCGGGCAGAGGAAATTTTTGCTAGTGGCGGTCGACTATTTTTCCAAGTGGGTGGAGGCTGAGCCGCTAGCAAAGATCACCGAACAGATGGTCAAAAAATTCATCTGGCAATACATCATCTGTCGGTTCGGCATCCCCCGGCGACTTATCTCCGATAATGGGCGGCAATTCAC
Source organism: Zingiber officinale (assembly GCF_018446385.1). Taxonomy (NCBI): domain Eukaryota; kingdom Viridiplantae; phylum Streptophyta; class Magnoliopsida; order Zingiberales; family Zingiberaceae; genus Zingiber; species Zingiber officinale. The sequence goes on from NC_055997.1 coordinate 125,000,673, forward strand.
GGGAAAGTTGCTCGAAGATTGGTGTAAAAGCTATGGCATCGAGCAACACTTCACGTCCGTAGCATACCCCCAAAGCAATGGTCAAGCTGAAGTAGCTAATCGGGAAATTCTTCGTATTCTGCGCACTCGGCTCGACCATTTGGAAGGAAGTTGGCCGGATGAAGTGCCGGGCGTCTTATGGGCCATCCGAACGACGCCGAAGGAAGGGACGGGCGTCACGCCGTTCCATTTGGTGTATGGCGGCGAGGCAGTCATTCCGGTTGAAGTCGGCGTTGAGTCCGTCCGTATCCAGAGCTATGATGATGGCAACGCCGAACGGAGGAACATGGAGCTGGATTTGGTCGACGAGGAGCGAGCCAAGGCGTCCGTTCGGTTGATGGCGTACCGGCAGCAGATGAAGCAAAATTACAACCGCCGCGTAATCCCTAGATCATTCCAGGTTGGCGAACTTGTCTGGAAGAAAGTCAAGCCGATCGGCGACGTCGGCAAGCTAGAGGCTCCTTGGGCAGGTCCCTTCAAGGTTATTGAAAAACTCCGCTCGGGCGCTTACTACTTGGAGGATGAAGACGGGCGGCAGATGGATCGACCGTGGAGTGCAAATCATCTCCAGCCTTATCGAGCTGGATGAAAGGTGCACGAATGTAACTCATTTTTGTGTATATGCTAGTCGCCCGTGTCCTTGTAATGCAGGAAGCAAAATTAATTCAAAGGATGGCCAAGGGTTCCGCTGATCGGCAGTGTCGAAGTTAGCTGTAAAGGCCGTCGAGCTCCGACGTTAAATATCGAGAGACGAGCCAGCGTCTATAAATGTCCGAGCGGAAGGCCGTCGAGCTCCGACGTTAAATATCGAGAGACGAGCCGGCGTCTATAAACGTCCGAGCGGAAGACCGTCGAGCTCCGACGTTAAATATCGAAAGACGAGCCGGCGAGCCGGCGTCTATAAACGTCCGAGCGGAAGACCGTCGAGCTCCGACGTTAAATATCGAGAGACGAGCCGGCGTCTATAAACGTCCGAGCGGAAGACCGTCAAGCTCCGACGTTAAATATCGAGAGACGAGCCGGCGTCTATAAACATCCGAGCGGAAGACCGTCGAGCTCCGACGTTAAATATCGAGAGACGAGCCGGCGTCTATAAACGTCCGAGCGGAAGACCGTCGAGCTCCGACGTTAAATATCGAGAGATGAGCCGGCGTCTATAAACGTCCGAGCGGAAGACAGTCGAGCTCCGACGTTAAATATCGAGAGACGAGCCGGCGTCTATAAACCCTCTGAGCGGGGAATGCCTATAAAGAGAATACAATTGCCCCAGAAACTCACCCTCAATATCATTAAATCGTCTATACGTTCCGCTCGGCCGAGAGTCAAAGTGTACTTGCTCGATACATAGCGAAGGATCTCTGATATCAGAGCGGAAAATTAAGTAGGCGAAGTATTACATGTTTAGCCGAACGGCAGGGCAAGGCCAGACGCTTGGTAAAAATCCCTTTCGAATACCAGAGGGGTGATAATGGCAGAGCGGATGAATACATATTTTGACTATGAAAATAGACAGCAAATTCAAGGAAAACGTTGCATTAAAGGTAAAGCTTTAGGCCGAGCGGCCCAATTACAAAAAAGGATGATATCCAGGTGAGTGGCCGAATTACAGAAAACTACTCAATATAATCATAGAGGTCCCTGGGAATGTTATTCAGAAGCGCCACTTGATCGCCGGCCGGAATAGTTAGTAGACTCCGGAAGAAGACCCTTAGACTTCAGATAAGTGGTGGTGGCGGTCATAGCCAAGTCGAAGGCTGTGTACATCCGCTCGCATATTTTCTCTGAGAATTCGGGCGAGCGGATGTAGCTCTGTCTTAAGGCAGCCACTCGACTCGGCTCGGCATCTTGATATTCTTTGAAAGCCGCCTGAGAGCCAGTAAGGGCCTCATTCAGATTCTGAATCTTAGCCGCGTCGGCCGAGCGGCCCGCCTTCTCCCTGTCGAGCTGCTCTGTCAACTCCTTTATCTTCAGCTCCAGGCCCCGAGCCTCAACGTTCTTCTTCTCCAGATCGGAGATAGCTGTATTCTTCCGAGTGGTGGCCAGGGTTATTTTTGTGTCAAGCGACTTGACTTGTCGCTCGGACTTGGCCAAGGCGTGGGCCTGGTCGGTTGTCTTCTTCTACTCGGTCGCCAGCAGAGTTTGAGCTTTCTTAAGCTCCTTTTGCAGCTCGGAATAGGAAGGGCCCTGAAGGCCGGACGGACCAACTGTGGCCTTCAGTTGCTGTAGCTCTTCATCCACCAAGGCCAAGCGGTTGGAAACCGCAATTTCCTCCACCCATCTCTGGCAAAAGAAAATTATAGTTATTAGCGGCCGATCGGAAAGAATGCATACAAAACTTAGAAGAGCAAACTTACCCCCGTGGCCTCCCGCATGTGGCTATTGGCCAAGTTTCCGAGGGGGATCAGCGCTGTGCGTGCCCGAGCATCGGCCCACATCTCAGCTAGGGGCCCTTTCAAGGTGATGGTGTGCTCGGGCACGGTTGGGCGGTCGGCCTCTGGCAGCAGCTCTTCAGTCGGTAGGTGAAAAGTGACCCGAATCGTGCGACCGTGACCGGGGGTCGTCCGACCGGCAGTCGAAAGGGGATCAGAAGCCGGCGCAGAAAACTGGGAATGAATGGTCGAGCGCTGGGCTGAGTGGCGAGCGGGCGGAAGGGTGCTGATTGGAATAGCCTCCACTGGAGCAGCTGGCTCGTCCCAGTCCGAAGGCGTCCGGTCGGACGAGATGGTTTCGGTCTCTGGCGCCTTGCCCCGAGCAGTTGTAGTGACCCGCTCGGATGGTTGGACCGCGGAGGTTGCCGACCGCAGGGGAGTCTCCACTCAACGCCTCTTTTGTAAGGGCTGCTCCTCCTCCCGAGCGGAATCTTCCTCGGGCGCAGTTCGTTCTCTTGAGGGGGTGGTGCCGCTAGCCACATTTTGTTGGGAAGCTTGAGCGGCCGACTCAGCTTGAGTTCCGCTCTCTCCTTCATGGGATCCGATCGGCTGGATACCCAACGCTTCCATCTCCTTGGCCGCCGCGGCCTCTAGCGCCGCCGCCTTTCTCTTCAAAACACCGACCATGACCGAATCCATGACGATGTCCGCTGCAAAGAAAGGAAAAGAAATCAGTTAGCAATCAAAGCAAATGCCCAACCAAAGTTCTTACCGAAGCCGGCCTGAAGAGGAGTCCGTATAGGACTCAAGCCGAAGATGTACATCACTCCTTCGTGAAGAAGCTTATTGATATCAAGTCGCAAACCGGCTAGCATATTTGCGGCGTGGAGATAGTCCGGTCGGGTCTTGAATTTCTTCAACTCGGGAGTGGGAGGCAGACTGACCTGCCACTGGGTCGGGAAGTTTGCCTGATTGGGCATACGGATGTAGAAAAAATAATCCTTCCAATGTTTATTGGAAGTAGGAAGTTTGTTGAAAAAGACCAAGCTGGGCCGAGCTTGGAACATGAAGGTGTCCGGCTCGGCTTGCTTGAGGTAATAGAAATAAAAGAAGACCTCCGGTCGGAAGGGGATGTTGTGAATCTTAAACAAAACGACAACACCGCAGAGGAGACGGAAGGTATTGGGTACTAAACTGTCGAGCGGCACACCGAAAAAATTACAGACATCTATGATGAAAGGGTGTACAGGAAAACGAAGACCGGCGGTAAACTGGTCTCGGAAGACACAAAAAGCTCCGCGCGGCGGCCTGTGAGGCCGAGCGGAAGGACCAGCTAAGCGAATTTCAAAATCCTCTGGGATTTCGAAATTGTCTGTCAAAATATCGAAGTCCCGCTGTTCGAATCGGGACTGCATGGTGGTGTACCATGGGCCGAGCGACTGGTCTTTGGGATTGGAAGAGCTAGCCATGGGCCGATCGGAAGGAATCAAAAGGCAAAAAGGCAGGAGAAAAACAACAGCAAACGAAAGGAGGTTTCAAGGATCGAAACTGAGAAAGAAATGCGGAGGAAACACCGGAAAGGAGGAAGGAAAGATATAAAACCTTGCTGCGGGGAAAGGGATCAAGGAAAAGGCGCCGGAGAGCGTCGGAGAGCAGAAACAGGATCGCCGGAGCTCCAAAGCGCAGGGGGCAATGGTCGAAATCGCAGAGGCAAGTGAGGGAGAGAAGGAAACGAAGAATTTATAGGGTGAAGGCCGGGCGGCCTCCACCGTTGGATCCAGGTCACGGGAATCAAAGCATGCATCGAGCCGTCCATTTCGAATCGCTTCGATTACATCAAAACACCATGTCACCGCCGCCGTACTCCGATGGCAGTGCTCCACATGGCATTCAATCATTCGGAGCATTTAATGAAAGCATCCTCAACCTTAATGTCGAAGATTGGCGCAGAACACGAGGAGATCCGGTGAATGCCATTGTTGATTCGCTTAAGGCTACCTCTATGGTTGGCCGAGCGGAGGATACCAGCACGGAGGAACCGCTCGGCCAGATTCTTAGTCCAGTCAGTCGGACTATTCGCCTCCTTCGACTAGACTTGAAGGGGAGGCAAGTGATCCGGTAGTAAGAACAGGGGACCCCGCCCTGTGGAGTTAACGCCACGTGGAAGTCACATTGGCAGTTGTCCATCCGAAGAGGGCCAGGTCCGACCGGACGGCCGGCCGGCCGTCTGGTGGAATCGAACGTCCGGAGAGGGATGGGTCCGATCGGCTGGCCGACCGGACGATATTCAGCTGATGGTTAAAGGTGCCCTGTCGAAATCAGGGTTCCGGCGCTCAGTGGAAAAGGTCACGGGGCCGAGCGAACCTCACGCTCGGCCAAAGCCATAAGGTAGCACTGCTAATAGTCCCCATAAAGCAAGTGATGGAGGATCTCCCCAAGTAAACCACCGCATATGTCCGGTCGGATGTGTTGGGGTTGCAAGGTTGCAAACATAGTCCCACATTGAAAACACATGGAAAAGATCATGGGTTTATAAGAGAAAGATATCTCCATTGGCATGAGGCCTTTTGGGTAAAGCCCAAGAGCAAAACCATGAGGGCTTAGGCCCAAAGTGGACAATATCATGTCATTGTGGAGATATTTAAATTCTTTTCGATCCTACAATTGGTATCAGAGCCCGAACTGCCAGAAGGTTTAACCGCCGACTGTGCACAAGAGCTATGGTCTGATTGAACCATGTGAGTACAATATTGACCTCGAACAAAGAAAGTGGGGGCTTCTATGTTCGGATCAAGAGGACCAGACACCAGGCAGGAAGTCCTAGTAGGTCGGGTGGACCGAGGGGCAGGAAGTCCTAGTTGCGGCTAGGTAAGGAAGTCCTAGTAGGTCGGGTAGACCGAGGGGCAGGAAGTCCTAGTAGGTCAGGTAGACCGAGGGGCAGGAAGACTTGGTGGGTCGAGGATCGGACGTGAGAAGCCCATGGTCCTTTGTTTGAGGGGGGATTGTTGGGGTTGCAAGGTTGCAAACATAGTCCCACATTGAAAACACATGGAAAAGATCATGGGTTTATAAGAGAAAGATATCTCCATTGGCATGAGGCCTTTTGGGTAGAGCCCAAGAGCAAAACCATGAGGGCTTAGGCCCAAAGTGAACAATATCATGTCATTGTGGAGATATTTAAATTCTTTTCGATCCTATAGGATGTTGAGGGAGCTGTCCGCCCGGAAGCCAGATTTGGAGCAAAGGGGAAAAGGACAAGGAACGTCTTTTTCTGACAGCAGGTATGTTTCACGTGTGGGCCATGCTCCAAATCTTGTGACAGGGGATTCCGCTGTCCCATCGAGGACATGCTAAGACTGTAGCAGTATGGGTTAGAGAAGCTCACTGACAAGTCCTTACTGGAGTATGGGCCATGGACACGTGTACACCTCGGTAGGTGTACACTCACTTCTTCGCTGCCCTATATAAAGACCCTCATTTTTCGCCGGAGGTATGTATCTTACGAGTTTTAAAGCCACTGTTTCTTTCTTGAACTTTGCCTGACTTGAGCGTCGAAGGGTCGCCGCCGGGAACCTCTTCCCGGCCCGACTTCTGTGCAGGTTCGCCGGAGCTTCGTGCCACCAGTCGAAGATCCACGCCAGCAGCCGGAAGCGCCACGTACCCAGCGTCTGTTGATTCGACATTCGGACAGAATCAATAATAGATATTGAAAAACTTTATATGTAGTACAGGTTATAAAAATTATTGGGTAGTTTTTATAATAGTGTTGAATTAAGAGATAATTTTGAGATAAAATTATGGAATGGAGTCTATTTGATTTTTTTTAAAGCAAAAGTGTCCAATTTATAAAATTTGGGATGCCTTCCTATTTTTGCCCCTGTTTTTCACAATATTTATTATTAGGACGTCTGTTGATAAGTCATAACATTATATATATACTCTAAATGCACATTGATACGTCCCATACAAAGCGACTAAGCCGGGGAGCTTCATCTGGACACAGTAGCGTCCGCAGGCCAAGCTGTCGTTTCAGTGACTGAGAAAGGGAGCTTCACTTAGACACGAGAACGAGGACTGTCAGTCCATCGCTCGCCGCCAGCAGGAATCACTGAATCAGCACAGAGTGCATAACAACTATCAGCTGACATCCTCCCGCTGAGATCATCCATTTCTTGCTGGCCTTCTACCAATTTAAAGCTTCGCATGCCTTTGCTATCCACAAACCACCGGCAATGGAAAATTTTAGAGTCGAACGGCACAAAGCAACGGCAGGCATATGCAGAGAGCTAGAGAGGCTTGAGATGGAGGGATCAAGCATAGAAGCACCCAGATGGTACCTTCGCAGGGGAGATGACACCGCTGCCTTCCTGCAGGTGTTTGTCTACAGCTCAGGAAGACTGCGGTCTCATCTGCTGCGCAGGTAGCATGGCTGCTGGTGCATGCACCGTCCTCAACCCTACAATTGTTTTAATTGCTCGCCAAATTTTTATTTAGTTTTGTTTTTTTCTTCTCAAGATCAGAGGTTTGATTACAGCCAAAAGCAACATTCTGAAATTCTAAAATGGAATCATAATCCATGGCCAACCGCTGCAGCACAACAAACACGGCTGCTACAAATCGAGACTTCAAATTGGCGGCAAATCGGGCTGAGAACGAGCCAACAAAGGCCCCTCAACTGCCTCTATATCAGGCTATACGCTCATGCAACTGTTTGCATCTTGTTCCTCGCTGCTTGCTGGTAGTTACTACCGTTGGCGGCCCTGAATGGCGCCTAACGTTTGTGGCAGTCGTAGTACTGCTATTGCTAGCTGACGGAAGAGCCAGTCATTTCTCTGACGAGGAAAGTGATCCTTTCTTAAAAGAGGCACCTACTAGGCTCTCTGATTTCTCTTTGATTGCTGCAGATGGGGTGCTGGTGCGTGGTGCTGCCGGAGGCCGGGCCGACTTCTGAGCTGCTGCTGGTGTCGATTCAAAGTTGGTGTCAGGTTGTTTTGTTGTGGCAGGTATGACTGTGCTTTGGTGATCCCATGGCCTTGCTGCCATTGAGCGTCCCAACCAGCTCCAACCCCATTGCGGATCGCTCGGGTCTGTCAGTGCTTGAGTTAAGGATCTGGTAGAATTCCTCCACTGAGAAAGAAAAAAAAAATAACATAGCAATGAAACACACTATTGAAATGAAAGAAAATACGGATTAGAAATGCCAACTACCTGATGTGTATATGCATAAGCTAATGTTCTTTCCCTTTTTATAGCAGCTTCCTGTTTGTTCAGTAGATTTTCTTCGATTTTCTCTTTGGATAGAAGACTGCTATCCCAGTCCTCAACAATCTATCATCAAATATGAATCTTCAGTCTACAACCAGCAAAGTTCAGTTGGGAAGAAAAGAGATGAACAATAGACCAAGAAACAGTATACCAGACGCAACTAAAGATTAACACATGATCAATCTAAAATATTCCTTTTGTGAGCTAAATAATCTATAAAAAGGACAATCCAGGGCATAATGAAATCATGAGATTCTTGATAATGAAAAATATTCAGTCTCATGGTAAAAATAGGCCATATAAACTCAATAAACCTAAGTTATGGCGTCAACTGTTTAATATCGAGTTAACATAGTATTTCCTGTAGCACTACAAACATTGCTTCCGGTTCTTCATGAGAGAATTAAGTTGTTTTTAGAGGATCTTTCAATAGGCACAGTGTTTAACTTTGAGACAAATGTTGTTGCTATTTGCATAATCACATTCATGAAACAGCAATAAGAGTCAGACAGTTTGATCAGATCATTGATTTCAATGTATTCTTTATTCGTGATAAAAATCAATGGTAAGGGCACTTAGGATTGTTTCATAAACTTGGTGGGGATAATTTTACATATACCATTCATTTTATCTCTATCTGCATGGACAACAGCTATAGCAAAATCAGGCTCATCAAGCTCACTGGTTTCATGCGTTTGAATGTCACTAACATAAGCTCATGTGTACTAAATCATGTATAATAAGTATCACGACAACCCCGTAACAATTGGAAAGAATCCTTGTGAGCATTTCAAGTTCATTTGTCTCCAAGTTAGAACAGAAATACCATCTGAGTGTTTTGATGCAAAGCAGTTCGAGGATAATTATCATGTCATTGCTCCATCTAATTCTAGAAGAAGCATATACCAGAGAAGTAACTATGAAAGTTCTTGCTTGAGTTAAGAATTTGAAATTAATTAACATTTTCGTAAAATAGAGTGAAACTCGTCTTCAGCAAATCATCTCATTTACTTATAGTAGTAACCTTTGATGATTTTATCCTATAAGACCTGTGTAAAAATAATATTGCAGATAGTAACAAAAATAATAATAAAAAAACACATCCGCACCTTCAATTTCTCAAATTCATTTTCACATTTCTGCTGCAAATGCATCTGGAGAGCTTGGTTTTCCTCTGCCATTCTGACCCTCTGTGAATGTATTTGTGCCTGCACTCTAGCCATCGTCTGCATGCACTGCAATGATTTTGTTGTTTGAAACTTGACAGTATTCGCGTCAAGAACTCTCTTCATCCTAACCAGTCCTCTTAAACTTCCCAATCTTTTTCTTGCCTTGACAAAATTTCCAACAAGGTTCATTTTACCATCGTCAATAAAAACCAGTTAATTGTATATGTTCATCAAAGTTAGAAATCTCAGTAAAAAGTCTACAAGCTCGGTCTTACAGCATAACTAGGTAATCGTATATGTTCAATCAGAAGCACTGAACACTCATTACTATCATTGAATCTGCAAAATAGTTTATTTCAGACGAGCTATGACATGTACCTTGTATCGTCGATAAGCATTCTGGATCCTGAGCACTGCGATCTCTTTTCTTGATTCGCCTGTGTGCCTACTTGCAGAGGTAGCCAGGCGAGCAACCTCGGTTGAAGCTTGAACGGCGACAGCTGCAGCCTCTAAAGCCACAGCACTAGTAAGCGCCATTGAGTAGGCATGCTTGCTCTCTTCTTCCTCCTTCGCTACCATATTAGCTTTCTGAATTGGAGCAGCAACCGATGGATGAGCAGAATCCACGACAGTGGTTTCCACTTCTGTTGTATTGAATGAATCGGAAACCTTGGAACTAACAAGATTATCTTTGAGGTCTCCTCGACAGCAGTAGGGGATGAAAGCTCGCCTGACAGAACTAAACCACTCCCATTTTCTCCCCATTTCTACCTTTTTTCCTCTTGGGCGAATTTTTCCTTCTCAATCACTCCTGAGTTTGGAATAGTTGTGCTAACAAAACAAAACAAAAAAAAATCCTAAATCCCGTAGCGTAAACCACAACGACTAGGTTTGCTCCGAGCAAATAACTATCCGATCGTCGCGAAGAAATTCCTGCCGAAAAGTAAAAGGAAAATTTCCCTTTCCTACCTTTATTCCCCGTAGTTGAACCTGCAAAAAGGAAAGCCCTTTCGGAGAAATAATCCAATAGAGGCGGAGATCTTACATGGATAGGGGGAAAGAAACAAGAACAGACAGAAACGGAATACCGACTTTCAGTTTCAAGCAAACGACTTTACACAAAAGTTCCATTTTTAACCAAAAGAAAAGGGGGGAAACAGCTCGCGAGGTCATAACAGACATGAAGATGAAGTTTTGCAAATTTCTCTGGCAGCAGAGAAAAGGGGTAAATGACTCAAAAAGGATCAAACTGGTACCGGCATCGGGAGGAAACAGCAAGTGGAAAGCAACAGGATAATGGATTAATCGCTAAGGGAGCAGCAAAAATCAGATGATACACAAGAAGGCCGTCAATACCTGATAATCCACGTGAAAAGGCAAAACTACCGACAAAGGTCCTCTCTTTCTTCTACACAACGTCAGGGGGAGGAAAATGAAAGATGCAAATGAGCACGAACACGGGAAAGACCGCGGAGAGCCTTTTTACCCTAGACCCACCTCTTTCTCTCCACCAACACGGGGAGAGGAGGAAATCAAAGCCCCAAAGAGCAGATTGCGTCTCGGTGACAGGAAAGAGAAAGAGGAGGCCGCTCCGCTCGCCGTTTCGAAGCCCCCTCTCTCTGCCCGCCATGGCCTACCTTGGCAGGAAGAGTTGGTTCAGATTCCACCAGTCTTCTTCCTCGCCCAGTGTCTGCCCTCGGCGCTTCTCTCGCACTTCCTCATTTCTCACTCGCCTTCATGCTTCTCCATCGAACGTCGATGCCGTGATGCCGGATCGGGTATCCGCATGAGGTGGCTACCGTGCGAAATTGTTGATTATTAAAATTAATCAATAAGTTTTTAAATTTACCAAAAAAAAACACATGCTACTTTAATATAAAAGACTAACTTTGTACTTCTAACATATAAAAGAGTAACTTTTCAACAGTACTTTTAACATCTGAATAATATTTTATAAGATTTAATTATTTTTTTAATATTTTAATATATTTGAAGAAATCAAAATAAATAATAGATAGTATTTTTAAATTTTTTGTGATTTCAAAAATATATAGGAACTAAAATAAGTACAATTAGAACTCTCTAAGTTCATTAATGAAGTTCGATCAAAATATACGGATGAAGTTAGAGATTTTATATTGTACCTATTTTAGTTCCTATAAATTTTTAGGATTGCAAAGAGTTTAAATATACTATCTATTGTTCATTTCAACTTTTTTGAGGTTTTAAAATATAATAAAAAAAATCGCTAAAAATCTCAAAATATGCTATTTCATATCAGATAAACATAAGTATGTTATCATTCCATATCAAACCTAATAACCTAATAAAAATAACATTTTTATTTTTATGATTATACCATCAAAAGTTATAGTGATATTATTTTCTGGATTAAGTAAGACATAAAGTTAGCATGTTTTAATATCATTTTGCTTCTCTTGATGTTTGTCATAGTATTCTAAGATATTCCTGAGCTGAAATGTTAGTAGTTACCAGTAATGAACTAGTAGATGATGCCAAAGTTTCATTCTACAATGCTTGCACTTCACTATAGACTTTAGTGCTTGAAGGTTCAAGGTATGATTTAGAAGTCAAACACCGACAGATCCTGAAAATATTTCAAAATTGCAGATGTTCTTAGTTTCTCTGAATCTAGTATCATTGCTTTCCCTACATACAGACAAATATTTACTCTCCTCATCAAAGCCAAGATCATCATGGAAGTTAAAGCATATTCCTGTTATATAGCACATTAGAATTTGTTATTCTTTGCAGCCCTTAAGAAAAATATCAACAAATATTACTTCAAACATAGAGCACCTGAGCTTGATGAAAATCATGGTTTCCTGTCCTTCTATTTCTCTGACTATTCTTGAAGCTACTTTTCCACGCTCTTTCATTTAAGGACTTTTTCAAGCTTAGTAGTATAAATTTCCTCGTTAAATATGCTCTTTACTCCAAACAAAGCAGCATTTGCTTCAAATTGATCCCAATTCCTAAACAAGAGAACTCATCCTATCAACTTAGTGAAAAAAAATCTCAAAAAACACATGAAAAAAGATGAACAATTTGAAAAAAAAAAAAAATTTAGAAAGATTATACTATCAAAAATATACCTAAAATTGGAAAGGAAAAAAGTATTTAATGTTATTGAAATAATATAATATACCTATTAAATACTGAAGGAGTTATAATATAAGACATTATAGAATTTCATAATATAAATACAAAAGAAGAAATGATTGAAAAAATAAAGAAGATAAAATGACACCAGAAAAATTAATGAAATATTGCTCTATTAGCAACCCCATAATCAATAACAATATAGATGTTATATCAATTATCTATCCAGTGTTTCATCAAATATATTCTCTAGCTCCAGACATTCAGGATCATCTTCATCAGGGATTTGAGGCGTTGCTAAATTAGTTATGTTGTTAAATTAGTTATTTTTTGAAACTTAGTTATATTACAAAAATTAAATTACTATGTGATGAAATTTAAAACTCCCCCAAGTTAACTTGACATCGGTTCCTACATACTTTTTCATGCATTTTGTATTTTTGAATGTTCAAAATATATCCTTGTTTGATGAATGCCAAAGGGGGAGGGATAGGTGGTTAAGTTAGAAAAATAAAATAAAATTAAAAACTAACTTAAACTTCATGCTAGAACAAAATGTTTAACCGTTTTTTTCTCGCATATCTTTACTAACTTAACCAGGTTGTCATTCCATCAAAAAAGGGGAGATTGTTGGTGCGGTTAGCACTAATGATCTAACTCGGGTTTTGATGAATGACAAATCAAGTTAAGTTATGTTTGTTGTAATCTAACACTTTGACCGAGTGTGCAGACGAAGTCCAGACAGGTCGACGGGCTGACCGGATGTCTGCACGAAGTCCAAGCGGGTTGACGGCCTGACCGGACGCTTGGCAAGAAGTCCAGCTAGGTCGACAGGCTGACCGGATAGCTGGCAAGAAGTCCAAGCAGGTCGACGGCCTGACCGGACGCTTGGCGAGAAGTCCAGACGGGTCGAAGGGCTGACCGGATGTCTGGCAGGTAAGTAAGGTAAGTCACTGGAGGGGAGTGACTGTGAGGACGCGTTCCCGGGAAGGGAATATTAGACGTCGATTCGGCTTAGATCCATTTCGAATATATAAGTCGAGATTGTGACTAGATTCCGGTCTCGGAAATACGGAATCTAAGTTATATTTTTTATTAAACCTATAAACTGTGCTAACACTTTGTTTTGCAGGATATACTTTATCTATTTGCCTCGGACTAACCTTGTCTTGCAGGAAAGCTGTCTTCTGGAGAAAGGTAGTCTGGGCGCCCGGGAGGTGAATTTTATCCAGATCGCGCGTCGCCACGTGGAGCTCGTTGGTTGGACCTGCCACGTCTCACCAGGGCGCCTAGAAGGGATCCGGGACGCCCCAAGCCTCATATAAAAGGAGGGTCAGAGGGGAGCTTCAAAACAACAACTAAAAGAAAGTCTTCTACTTCTTGCTCTGCTGCTCTGCGCTCCTGCGACGTTGACAAAGCTCCGACAACACGCTCCTTCCCTTTTTGGTTAAATTCTTGTCGGTATTTGCTTTAGTTCCATTAGCATTCATGTACTTTAATTTGTAACAATTTTCGAACTGCTAGTGATTGCCCACCGAAAGCACCCTTGTGTGTAGGCCTTGGAGTAGGAGTCGACACAGGCTCCGAACCAAGTAAAACCGGCTTGTGTTAGCATTGTCCTTTTATTTCCGCTACGCGTAACTCTTTTTGAACGATTTTGTTTATCGATATTCACCCCCCCTCTATCAAACGCTTACGATCCAACATAATCTACACAATACATGATAACAAGCCATTAGATAAAGAACCAACAGATTTTGAATGACATTCTTACTCAATTCAGAGTAACTTTTAATAGCAGTATAATAAAAATCTTGAAACATTATGGCAAAAGACGAATACGCTCGCCCCCAACGCCCCCGTCAACCCGTCTCAGGGCCAACACGGAGGAGGTAAAAATCTTGAAACATACAGTAGCATGGATGAGATTGATTCCGGCATGAAAAAAAAAATCATGTTGGACTTAATATAGAATCATATCAAGTTTAATGTGGGCCTAATATGAAATCATATCAGAACCAACATGAACCTGATATAGAATGATATCAGGGTCACGTTGCACCTAATGTGATTCCATATCAGGCTCAACGTGGAGATTTTTGATGATTTTTCCTTATTACATGTTAACACATTTGAAAAGTCTAAATGAACAATGGATAACATGTTTGAACTCCTTACAACTCTAAAAATTCATAGGAACTGAAATTGATGCAATTTAAGATCTCTAAGTTCATCAATGGATTTTGACCGAAATCTACTGATGGATCTAGAGAGCTCCGATTACACTCATTTCAGTTCCTATGAATTTATGAGATTTCAAATAGTTTTAAATATGGTAGCCATTATTTATTTCAACTTTTTGAATATTTTAAAATGTAATAAAGAAGAATTGCTAAAAACCCCTACGTTGGACCTGATATGGAAACATACCAGGCCCAACGTGGGCCTGGTATGAAATGATATTAGTCCCACAATAGGCTTGATATGGAATTAAATCAGGCCCAGCGTGGAGATTTTTATTGATTCAAGGGAATTCCAACTTAAGTCCATGAAGAATTCAGCTCAGACACATGTACCATTTAGCACTGAAATGATTAGGGATCGAATTCAAGCTGTTGGTGGCCAGAAAATACAATAGAAATTGACACATTTCTAATACACCAATTTCTATTCCCATTCTATTTTTTTTCCTCGGCATATTTGAATTGGTGTGACAGATGACACTTATTCCCTAACCTTATTGAGGGTAGGGCTGAAAACGAATCGAGCCAGGTCGCGAACTTTTTGAGTTGACTCGAAAAATATTCGATTCATATTCGAATTTATCGAATTCGAGCCGAACTTGAACATGTTCGAACTTTTTTTCGAGCCAAACTCGAGCCCAAATTATATTGTTTGAGCTGCTCGTAAGCCTTAATATTTATTAATATAAGTTAAATATATATTAAATAAATAAATTTTGAGCCTTTCAAACATATTTTCAAGCAATAATTTGAATAGTTCGCGAACATATTCGAATATTTCAAGCCGAACTCGAACCTGAGCCCTAATTCGAACCGAACTCTAACTAACATTTTGAATTTTTCGGGCTTCGAATCGAGCTCGAACTCGAATATACCTATTTCAAGCCGAATTCGAGCCTTAAATTTTTATGCATATTTTCCTCGATTCGATTCGTTTACACCCTTAATTGAGGGTTACATTTACTTCACATAAGTAAGGAGCCAAAAACATGATATATTAACGCAAACAGCAGCTCTCTGCATTTACATTTCTGAAGTACCATTTCTGAAATAAAGCCCAGCAGAATTCCTTAGATGAATTTGAATGTCTTTAAGATAATAAAGAGTGAGTTCATTTGAAATCATATCAGGCCCAATATGAGTTTGATATCATTCCATAACAAGCGCATATTGAGTCTGATATGATTCAATATAAGACCCAATGTAGAGATTTTTATCGATTATTCCTTATTACATTTTAACACCTTTGAGAAGCCAAAATAAACAATGGATGATATATTTGAACTTCTTGCAACCTCAGAAATTTATATGAATTGAAATGAGTGCAATCTGAAATCTCTATATCCATCAATGGATTTTGATCTCTTGCAACCCCAGAAATCCATATGAATTGAAATAAGTGCAATCTGAGATCTCTAGGTTCATTAGTGCATTTTGATCAAAATTCACTGATGGACCTAGAGATCTCAGATTTTACTCATGTCAGTTCATGTGAATTTTTGGGTTGCAAGGAGTTCAAATATAATATCCATTGTTTATTTGAGCTTTTCAAAGGTATTAACATATAATAAGGAAGAATTTTCAAAAATCTTCATATTGGGCCTAATATGATTCCATATCAAACCCCGCATGTACTTGATATGATTAGATATAAGGCCCAACGTAAAAATTATTGTCATGCCTGAATCAATCTCATCCATGCTACTGCAAGTTTCAAGATTTTTATTATGTTGTTGTTAAGATTTAAACTGCATTGTGTAAGAATGCCATGCAAAATCTGTTAGTTCTTTATCTATTTGTTTGTTATCATGCATTGAGTAAATTACAGCATGAAAGTTGACCTTGAGTGAATGTTCCTCCTGTTGCTCTTCTTTATCAAATTTACATGATATGATTCCAAATCAGGATCTGTCAGTGTTGTGACTTCTAAATCATACCCCGAACCTTCAAGCATCAAAGTCTATAACGAAGGGCAAGTATTGCAAAATGAAACTTTGGCATCATCTACTAGTTCATCACTAGTAACTACTAACATTTCAGCTCAAGAATATCTTATAATAGTGTGACAAACATCAAGAGCAGCAAAATGATATCATTATATGTTAACTTTATGTCTTACTTAATCAAGATAATACCAGAGCTACAACTTTTGATGGTATAATCTTGAAGATAAAAATGTTATTTTCATTAAGTTGTTGGGCCTTATATGAAATCATATTAGGCCTAATATGGACCTGATATGAAATGATATCAGGTCCAGATTTCATATTAGATTCAACATGGAGATTTTTAGCGATTTTATAACATTTTAATATATTTGGAGAAGTTGAAATAAAGAATGGATAATATATTTGAACTTCTTACAATCTCATAAATCCACAGGAACTAAAATAGGTATAATATAAGATATTTAGGTCCATTAGTGTTTTGACCGAAACTCATTAATAGAGCTAGAGAACTCCAATTGCACTAATTTCGGTTCTTGTATATTTCTGAGATTATAAGAAGTTTAAATATGTTATCCATTATTTATTTCAGCTTCTCCAAATACATTAAAATGTTATAAAAAATCAACTAAATCTTATAAAATGTTATTCATATGTTATGCATGCACGAAAGAAAAGAGATGAGAGGAAAAATAAGAGAAGTTACATGCATAGGAGCTAGGAAAAAAAAGAGAGAAAAATGATAGAGAAAACAAAATTGACAGAAAAAGTCATGAAGGGTAAAATGAAAAGTGTATTTAAAAATATGTGTCATTTAGTAAATAACAAAGTTGATAAATTCAAAAAACTTGAGTGCTAAATTGCCGAATTTTAAATATTAGAATATTATATTATGCATGTAATTTAATATATTTTATAGATGTTATTTGATTTAAAAAATAAGAACTTTAATAAATTTGAAAATAAGTATTGTGGGCTGACTGTAATATTCTTTTAAAATAAAAGGTATTTTTAACGAATGAGCCGTCAAGATAATAACTAGAAGATCCAACGGCAAAGAAACCTCCAATCGATCTATAAATATGAGCTTCTCTAGGTTTTAAGACCCCTCTCGCTGCCGCCGTATATCAAATTAACTCAGCCTCTGCGCCGCCGTTGTCAAGTTCTCGAGAGCCCAGTTCCGCCGCCGACATGGTAAGCGCTCCTCAAATTGCTTTTTTGATTTCTTCTTAAATTGATTTATCGCTTACCCCTTTTTTTTTTTTTTTTATCGCTTATTGTTTTTATGAATCAGCCTCTCCCGAATGATATCGATCTCCTGAATCCTCCAGCCGAGCTCGAGAAGAGGAGGCACAAGCTCAAACGCCTCGTCCAATCGCCCAACTCCTTCTTCATGGTATTTCTCTCATGTTCTTGATGGAATTTCTGAACCATTTTTCTCTCGTTACTTTCTTGATTAATCATTCGAGCCGCAGGATGTCAAGTGTCAAGGCTGCTTCAACATGTAAGACCTTATAGCATCAGCGAATTCGATTCAAGATTTGATCTTTCCTTGGTCGTATTTACTGTATGTGCCTCAATTTGTGTTCTTGTTGCTCTATCTGCAGAACTACTGTCTTTAGCCACTCGCAGACCGTTGTAGTGTGTGGAAACTGCCAGACCGTTCTCTGCCAGCCGACTGGAGGGCGTGCCAGGCTCACTGAAGGATGCTCCTTCAGGCGCAAGGGTGACTGAGCATTGGTTTCACCCTTACTCAGTTCATCGTCATCTGTGATTCCCATGGATCCAGTGATTCATATCTTAGGGTTTTTCAATGGTCTTTTAAGAGACGATGGTTTTGTTGTTCCGATATACCTTTTTTATTGCATTTTTGTTGATCTATGGATAATTTAATGAAATTATTATCTTAATTATAAAATTATCCTTCTCTGAACGTATGAAGTTGTTGAGTCATTGTCAATCTTTTTGCGTATGCGTTATGGTGGCATCCTCATTGGAAGTTTGAACATGTTGGAGTTCGATTTAAATTTAATAAATTCGAATATGAATCGAGCAACCCTAATGGGAAGTGCTTAAGTGATTGCATTAACCATTTGACTGATTGAATCAGAAGATATTGGATTATGTTAAATCCAGTGATACTTCTTATTATCTTTCTCTAAACGTATGAAGTTGCTGAGTTAATTGAAAATTTTGTTTGAGTGTTTGTCAATTTGGAAGTACTTAAGAGATTGCACTAACCATAAGATGTTGTTTTATGTTATTTTCTTGGAACGACAAGGAGCGGTCAAGAAACATATAAATACTAGTAAATACAAGTTAAATCTGACAAGAGGTGTGATGAATCCTCCTAAATTTTTGGATTTTAAGGCGTTATT
Organism: Zingiber officinale; assembly: GCF_018446385.1. NCBI lineage: Eukaryota > Viridiplantae > Streptophyta > Magnoliopsida > Zingiberales > Zingiberaceae > Zingiber > Zingiber officinale. The sequence continues at coordinate 125,019,205 of NC_055997.1, forward strand.
TGTTGATTTATGAAACTAATGCTCAGCAATTATCTGGTTTTATTTTCTCTAAAAATATGGTATGAGATTTTCAACCTAAATGGGTACTTAATTACATATTGATATATAGTTAGTTTATTTTTTAATATGAATGATTGGTTAAAAATTTATGGCAATTATTTGTCATGGAGAAAAAAATTATAATAAAATATTTTTTACGTTACTATTAACAGTTAATTTAGATATTAATCCTATTTTTTTCAGATATTAATCCTATTATTATTATTTTTTAAAAATTTGAAAATGTCTATCTCTGTATTGGACGCTGGAAGTTTAATCGACTGAACAAGGTTGATTTAATTCCAATCGACTCAACTCCAATAAAAAGTATTGTATTTTAAGTCAATTCAATCTTCGACTAGTTGTGTCTATTTATGTAATAAAAGATTATTTATTTGTTTCTAGTGTCCTATTAATTTATTCCTAGGTAAACATGAAAAAATAAATAAATCATGAATTATTAGTCATTGATATAGGCGATCAAAATAAGGAGAGAAGATATGCTCAGATTCATTAAATTTTAACCTAAAATTTCATATAATAATATTTAATGTCTTAATGATCGCACCAGTTCAAAAAAAAAATTAGTTGTGTCCATTTATACTAGTACTTGTGATAATCAATTAAGCGTGACCTACTTAGGTTAAATTGATTTTTATCCAAATTGCATGACTTTGCCCAAACAATTTATGATCTTGCAATTTGGACAAAAGTCAATTTAAAGTCAATTTGTCCTAAGTAGGTCACGCCACGTGACCCGTTCAAATCCAACTAGAATTTTGTTCAGTCGATTAAACTTCCAATAACAATAGCATCCAATGCATATAGGGAAACCAATTGAATGCTTAAAATCTTGTCAAATTATTTTATTATAATTGCTTTAATTTTTTCTCCATGACAAATAATTGTCATAAAGTTTTTAACCAATCATTCATATTTAAAAAATAAACTATATCTATTTGTAATTAAGTATTCATTTAGGTTGAAAATCTTATACCATATTTCTAGAGAAAATATACCCTTCCGTTCTTGTTGAAGACAATCACAATGAGCATTAGTTTAATAGATCAATAAGTCACTAGAAGAATCTTAGAAAAACCTTAGAATCAGATCAATAACAAAAAAAAAAACAGATTCCAAAATTTTTGGGAAGCAATCAAACTCATCAGCCCTTGGTTGATAATCCAAGTGAATCAAGTAAAATGCATATAATATAATTAATTTTTTTCACTTATTTTTATTTTACTTCCTTCCCACCAACTAATCCAACTGCAAGCTTAAACTTAAATAAATGAGGACAATTAAAGAGAGAATAAATATAAAATGTTGATGATCTTCTCTAGTGTTGTGTTTACATGATGGTAAAAAAGTAAATACATTTATCCCCGCCTCTGTCAATTTATTTAAGGATCAACATGGAGAAAATAAATCACGGACGACTACTAACTTTTGGAATAATGATTAATATATAAATGAGGTATTTATCTCGATTTTATCAAAATTCGAATTCCGAACTTCATGATGATAATATTTCACGTGCTAATTACTAGACCGTCCTGAGAAGACTACGTAGTGTTGTATTTACAGACAGCAGAGACATTATGTCAGATTTAACTTGTATTTATATATGAGAGGTATAGTTGCAATTTATGAAAATTTCTGGATTTTTTTCGCAAAAATGCCATTAAAAGGGTTACAACCGAACATCTCCTGCCCGTGACTTTCCCCCCTCCCCTCTTCGTCTTTATATCACCTCAAAACCTAACCCTAACCCCCCCTGAAATAAAACAAGATCTCATCTTTTTCTCACCCTCACGCCGCCGTCGTCGTGGTCATTGTCGTCGACGCCGTTGCTCCTCCGCTCGTTGACGCTATTGATCCGCCGCCACTCGTCGTGGGGAGCTAGTGCCGCGGTTGGTGCACCACAGCGAGGATCTTTCGGTTTGAGGTGGAGTGTTCTTGCTTGTTTCTTTCGTTTACCTTTCGTGCATGGTTCAATATACACTTCATCAAATTTAGATTAATTTTTTCTTCTTGATCTGCTATCTCGAAACGTCATCGGCAATTGAAAATTGTGTGGAATTTTCTTGCTTGTTTCCCTAACAATCTTGTGCATGATTAAACCTACCTCAGAGATCACACACGTACTTAATGATTATTTTTATTGTTTGCTGAATTTGAAAACCTGGATCCTATGAATTTAACCTCATGCTATTCCTATATTATACATGATCAGTATAAGCTACTCCCCAGCACTTTTTATAAAATTTTTCAATTTGTAATATTTTATATATCATATTGTATCTTCCTTGATATCACGTTCTTAGCTGTTAGCCTTTATTCTGTATTTTTGTTTTTCCATTATTCCAGTAGCAGTAGGCTTTGGTAGCATGTCTAAGTTATTTGAACTTTGGCAACCATTATTGTCTCAATGTCCCCAAATGGCTATTATGTTTCTCTCCTAGAACTTTTGTGTATCATGTGATATTTCTTTAATGATACGTATGTTTGCTGTGACATTATCTTGCAAATTAGGAATTGGATACTATATTATGTGATTACTGCCATAAAGTATTTTAGCACATGATGCTAGCAAATAATTGAAGAATACTATAGAAGAAACTAGGATAGTTCCCTTAAAGAGAATACAAACGCTAATGAGAATTTTAAGAGGGTAAGCGACGGGAATAATTCTTTTGAAATAATTTACCCAAAATCGAGTAATACGAGAGAGAGTTTTGGCTCTGTACTCGTAAGAAGTATGCAACTTCTTAAGTAAATTAATAACGAAGTGAGTGCCACATTTATTTTATGGGCTTCGGCCAAATTGAAATGATTTTACCTCACAGGATGGATTGCGGGTTGTTCATCTCATTCTTTTTATGTGAGGCATTCCCGGGTGGGTTGTGGGCTATTCACCCTATGTATGTGTATGTATATGTGCATTCACATAATGTATTTTCGTATTGAGTGAATTGTGGGTCGTTTACTCCTTGTTTATACGATACATCTCTTTTGGGTGGATTGCGAATCGTTCACCCAATCTATGTACGTATAGATGCATACCAGGGTTTTCAATAGCGGCGAATAGCGCGCTACATAGCTCGCTATCGCGCGCTGCATAGCTCGCTATCGCGCGCTACATAGCTCGCTATCGCGCGCTACATAGCTCGCTATCGCGCGCTACGATCAGCGAACGCTCTTCAGCGTTCGTTGATTAGCGATTGCCTCGAATAGCCCACGCTATTCGGAACAAAAGCGTAGATAGTGCACATAGCGTGCGCTATCATGACTTAGCGGCCCATAGCGGGCGCTAGAATTGTAAATTGCTTACACAATAGGTAGGGCAAAGATGTCGAATCATGACCGTCGAGGTAGGGCAGAGGCGAAGGCAGGGCACAGGCGATAGGCGGCGATCGGCGAGCGACAACTTGCGAGAGGCGAGCGGCGAACAGAGACCTGTGAGCGGCGACGAGCAGTGACTTGTGATCGCCGGGCGATAAGGTGAGTGGCGAGCAGTGACCTGTGAGCGGCGGCGAGGGACAACGATTGGAGGTAAGCTTTTCTCCTTCCTTTCGTTTTCTTCTTTTTTCGTTTTTTTTTTCTCAAAGGAGCAAAGATTTTACGAGTTGGGTATCTGGATCGATCGAGTGATCGATCCAGATCCTTTCAGTTCGAACAGAAAGGATCTGGATCGATCTAGTGATCGATCCAGACGCCCTAGATAGATTCAGTGATCGATCCAGACGCCCTGGATAGATCCAGTGATCGATCCAATTCCTTGGATCGATCCAATGATTGATCTTCTAGATGCCTTGATTGATTCTCATTTTTTCTAATTAATTAATTGTTTGTTCTGATTTTTTTCTTTTATTTTTCTAGGATTTTGATTGTCTGGTTAGAATTTACAATGCCTACGAATTTGTCAGAAAAAAGATATTGGTTGGAAATATTATTATCAAAATGAAGGGGAAAAATCTGTTTGGTGCAAATTTTGTCATCATATATCGAATGGAAGGATTACTCGCTTGAAGGAATATTTAGCTCAAACTCATAAAGGGGTTGCACCTTGTGTTAGTGTTCCGGATGATATTAAGAAAGAAATTAGAGAATCATTTGACAAAATTAGAGCATCTAAAAGCAAACAAACCGAATTGTTACGAGAGATTGGTGAATGTCCTCAGAGTATGAGTGCGAAATCATCAAAAGTTAGAAGTGTAGGGGGAAATTCAATTGGATGTTCTTGTAGTGGTGAATCAAAAGGTAAAGGTATCCTTCATGGATTTGTTAGTTCTGAACCTCGACAAACAACTCTAAATTTGACATACAAAAAAGATTTTCTGGTTGATGTGAAGCGTAGAGTTGGTCGTTTTATTTATTCTGCCGCATTTTCGTTTAATGTTGTGAATGATTCTTATTGGTTAACCGCCTATGGTTGAGGGCATTGTGGAATATGGAAGAGGGTTCAAACCTCCTTCAATGCAGGAGTTAAGAACTTGGATACTTAAAGTTGGGGTTGATGGCATCAACCTAATATATGAGGAGCATAACAAAGCATGGAAAAAATATGGATGCACTATTATGTCCGATGGTTGGACGGATGGAAAGAATAGAAGTTTGATTAATTTTTTGGTAAATAGTTCTGCCGACACTTTCTTTTTGGAATCTGTTGATGCATCAACTTCTATTAAAAATGGGGAATTGATCTTTAAATATCTTGGTGATGTTGTTGATGAGGTGGGAGTGGAAAATGTAATTCAAATTGTCACGGATAATGCTTTGAATTGCATTAAGGCGAGGAAAAGAATTATGGAGACTAGACATAAAATTTGGTGGACACTTTGTGTGACGCATTGCATTGATCTATTGTTACAGGATATTGCAAAGTTCACCACTATCTCAAACAATTCAGTGGAAGGTTGTGAAGAGAAATTTTTATTAATGATCCCAACTTTTGGCCACATGTTGCATTTTGTGTTAAGAGTGTTGTTTCTCTTGTAAGTGTGTTAAGGGAAGTTGATTCGGAGGAGAGATCGGTCATGGGATATATTTATGAACTTATGGATAAGACAAAAGAGACAATAAAATTTAATTGTGGGGGTACAAGACCATTTGGAAAAAAATTGATTCACGATGGACTCCACAACTTCATCATCCTCTACACGAGGTCGGGTACTATTTGAATTCGCAATTGCGTTATGAAGAAAGATTTTTTGATTGTGATGAAGTTAGAGATGGATTGTATACTTGCATGGATAGGATGTTGTCTATCGTCTTAAAGCAGACATCCAATTGGACTAGTATAATAAAGCTGAAGGAGAATTTGGAACTCCTATAGCAAAACGAACAAGAATGTTGCAAACTTCGGGTAAAATTTTCTTCTTGTAACCGTTGTAAAATTATACTAGCATTCATATTTTAAAATTATATACATTCTTTTAATTTTTTTTTAATGTTATTGCTTATTAGTCTCGTGGTGGGAACGTTTTGGAAGTAAGACATCCGAGCTTACTATATTTGCAATTCGAGTGCTTGGTCTCACTTGTAGTGCTTCGGAATGTGAAAGAAATTGGAGCACTTTTGAATCGGTGAGTATTCTAAGTTTCTAATTCTACTTGAATTTTAATTGTTTTATAATTTTCATATCATTGTTTATTTTTAATTTATATATATATGTTTTCTTCTTTGTAATATTAGATTCATACGAAAAAGAGAAATAGGCTTGGACATGCAAAGTTGAATGCGTTGGTGTTTGTGAAATATAACTTCAAGCTTAGGGAGAGAAGCATTAGGAGGAGAGACAAGATTGATCCCATTATAGTTGATGAAATTAATTTGGATGATGAATGGATATCTGAGAAAGAAGGTCCAGTTCTCCCCGTAACTACTAAATGGCTTGCAGATGATGAATTATTTGAAAGTGATCCTATTGTGAGTGTGCCGTCGGCTACCTTTGAAAGTCTTTTCGACTCGGATAAGCGAATCGAAGATGTTGAGGATATAGTTGAAGTTCTAACTACGAATTCAAAAAAAAGAGTTGTTGAAAATTCAAGAAGCACTAAGCATATGCAAATTATTTATTTATATCTATTTCACCTATAATTGATTCTTAAATGTCGTATCTCTTATATAATAGTTGGAAGCGAAGACAAACAAGCAAGGTTGAGTCTTGTTGATGTGGAAGATAATCATCTTGATGTTGAAAATTATGGAGGAGTAATTCCAACAACGTTTGATAGTGGACACTATTGATGATGATAGTGATATAGAATTGGATGATACTAATTATTTTTAGGTTATGTTATTTTAATTATAAGACTTTTTAAATTGTTGTTATGCGATATTTTGACATATAATGAATTATTATGATTAATTTTAGATTATGTTATTTTTATTTTACTTATATAAGTATATTTTATTTTTTTTTAAATTTAAACATTGACGTGTATGAAAAGCTTACGCTATACGCTTCGCTATTTACGCTACGCGATGACGAGACAAAAAAGCTATGAACCAACATTACGCGATTTAAAACACTGATGCATACATCCGGTGTATTTCGTTACGAGTGAATTGTAGGTCATTCACTCCTATACGACACATCTTTCTCTGTGGGTTGCAGGTCGCTTACTTAGATATTTTATTTATACAAGATGTGTTCGTATTAGATGGAATGCTGGTAGTTCACTCCTACTTATACGACACAACCTTAATGTGTATATTGTTTTTTTGTTCACATACAATAAATTGAATTGTGCTGTCAAATAAAATAAGACAATAATGTGTGAAAAATAAGAAATTTAGTGAGAACTGATGAAGTAAATTAAGAAGGGAATAAAAAACAAATGACATGAAAACAAAAAGAGAGATGGTAATTGATGTTTACCCTTTTTAATAATAATTTTTTATGCATGTCTGTCTTATCTCCACTTTGCACTTTGTGCGGACTTTCCTTTTTCCTTTCACCTCCAAATTTGTAGACTTGAGGTGCTTTTCGAGGTTTAGTCAATAAAGTGTGGACAATTGTTCAAAGATGCACAACGATAGTTATGGAGATTATTTCCACCATCCAGTTTATTTTGTATTGCATTAGTTGGATTGTTTATGCATTTGGTTATGTTTAGTACCTTCCATTTCATTGTATGCCTGAAAGCAGTTTGTCAGTTGGTCATGGTATTATAGTCCTGTGTTTCCATTTCGTCTATGTGATTTAATAAAGTGTTGCATATTCATATTCCTACAACCTAGTGTACCCTCTTCAGTTATTATTTATGATTTTGATGCAGGTATGAATATTATCTGAGCAGGGAGGCTATCCCTCATATAGGGATGAAGTCTCCGGGTCGTGATAGGTGACAGGTGATAGGAGGGAACGTGGGGACCAAAGCAACGACAGTTGCACTAGTAGCTATAGCTGTCGCTTAGGAGGCTACTACAAAAGTGGCATTAGCAGCCTTGACTGCAACCGCAGTCGCAACTGCGGTTTCCAGAAGTCTTTGTGGAGTGCTTGTTCTTTTTGGGCATTTCAAGAGCGGCGTTCCATGAGGGAGTGTGAGGAGAAGACAGAGAGTGGGTTGGGAGAATACGGGGGTGTTAAATAGGTCGAGAAAGTTCTCGAAAATTTGAAGTTTGTTACGAAATCATACGAAGTCGTGTCGTTGGTGATCAAAAAGTTGTTATTAGTAGGGTTTACAGGTCAAGGTGCTGAGTAGTCGTTCGGTGTTTTCACATCTAAAAATTATTTTGGGATAGAGTCCATAGGTCAACTGTTATGAGGTAGGGTCCATCGAGCTAGACGTACATCGGGTCCACATCAGCTTTACCCTGTCAGTGTAAAACAATTCTAACCAGTTCACCTAACATGCTGTCACACTCAAATTGCATGCTTGCTTGTCCAGCCCACCCCGTCTATCAAGCATGACACTTTAGGTGGATTCGAGTTCGATTAAAATAAGTATATTATAAAAAACTCTCAATCTAAACTAGATTAGAATCCGAATTTAATTCAAAAATGTTAAACCTGCATAATCTGTCCTACCCGCATAATCCGCCCGATCCGAAAAAAAATTCATATTTTCTCTAACATTTTTTACTTTTATCCTAATATTTTTTCATCATGCTATCATTCTATTATTTATGTTAAATTCTGAATTTTTTAAAAATAATTAGTTCAAATTTAAGATTAATTATCCAATTTGGGCAAAAGTTATTTTGTCCTAAATAGGTCACACCAATTCAAATGGGTTGGTTGGATTGAAGGGGTCAGATTGGACAATCTGATCAGGCCATTTGGGTTGGTTAATTTGATTAGACGAGTAATTTTATTGGGTTACATCAATCAGTTGATCCGTAAGGGCTTACATCAATCAGTTGATCCGTAAGGGCTAAATGGATAGGTCTTTTTGGCAGGTTGAAGTCAGACCAGTTGGTAAGTCCTAGCTGATCAATCTAGGCATGCCAAATCAATGGGATGGTTTTCTGGCTGATTGGTTCAAGCTAGTTTGTTGAGTAAGCTGGGTCCATTTGTGCTTGTGGGTTGGCTGTGATGATCAATCAAGGCAAAATAGTTGGATCAATTAATTTGAACTAGTCAAGTGGCCTGACCTACTTACGACAAATTAACTTTGGCCCAAATTGCATGATTAATCCCAAATTTGAATTGTTTATTTTTTTTAAAATTCAGAATTTAACATAAATAATAGAATGATAGTATAATGATAAAATATTGAGATAAAAGTGAAAAAATTATTGAAAATATATAAAAAATCCTGGTCGGGCGGATTATGTGGGTAGGTTGGATTATTCGGGTTTAAAATTTTCAGATTCTGATCGGATTTTGATTGAGAGTTTTTTTACAGTTTTCTTATTTTAATCTGACTCGAATCTATTCGAAGTGTCATCCTTGATAAACTGGGTGGACTGGACCAGGGTTTTCAATAGCGGTGAATAGCGCGCTATCGCGCGCTACGATCAGCGAACGCTCTGCAGCGTTTGCTGATTAGCGATTGTCCCGAATAGCCCATGCTATTCGGGACAAAAGCGTAGATAGGCGTTATCATGACTTAGCGGCCCATAGCGGACACTAGAATTGTAAATTGCTTACACAATAAGTAGGGCAAAGGCATCGAATCGTGACCGTCGAGGTAGGGCAGAGGCGACAGGCGGCGATCGGCGAGGGACAACTTGCGAGAGGCGAGCGGCGAGCTGAGACCTGTGATCGGCGGGCGACAAGGCGAGCGGCGAGCAGTGACCTGTGAGTGGCGACGAGGGACAACGATTGGAGGTAAAATTTTCTCCTTCCTTTCGTTTTCTTCGTTTTTTCGTTTTTTCTTTTTTTATCCTCAAAGGAGCAAGGATTTCACGAGTCGGGTATCTGGATCGAGTGATCGATCCAGATCCTTTATGTTCGAACAGGGCATCTGGATCAATCCAGACCCTGGATCGATCCAGTGATCGATCTAGACGCCCTGGATCGATCCAGTATCGATCTAGACGCCTTGGATCGATCCAGTGATCGATCCAATGATCAATCTTCTAAATGCCTTGATTGATTCCCATTTTTTTCTAATTAATTAATTATTTGTTCTGATTTTTTTCTTTTTTTTTTCTAGGATTTTGATTGTTTGGTTAGAGTTTGCAATGTCTACGATTTTGTCAAAAAAGGATAAAAAAGATATTGGTTGGAAATATTGGTATCAAAATGAAGGGGAAAAATCTGATCGGTGCAAATTTTATCATCATATATCGAATGAAGGGATTACTCGCTTGAAGGAATATTTAGCTCAAACTCATAAAGGGGTTGCACCTTGTGTTAGTGTTCCGGATGATATTAAGAAAAGAATTTGAAAATCACTTGACAAAATTAGAGCATCTAAAAGCAAACAAACTGAATTGTTACGAGAGATTGGTGAATGTCCTCATAGTATGAGTATGCAATCATCAAAAGTTGGAAGTGTAGGGGAAAATTCAATTGGATGTTCTGGTAGTGGTGAATCAAAAGGTAAAGGTATCCTTCATGGATTTGTTAGTTCTGAACCTCGACAAACAACTCTAAATTCGACATACAAAAAAGATTTATTTGTTGATGTGAAGCGTAGAGTTGGTCGTTTTATTTATTTTGCCGCATTTCCGTTTAATGTTGTGAATGATCCTTATTGGTTAACCGCCTATGGTTGAGGGCATTGCGGAATATGGAAGATGGTTCAAACCTCCTTCAATGCATGAGTTTAGAACTTGGATACTTAAAGTTGGGGTTGATGGCATCAACCTAATATATGAGGAGCATAAAAAAGTATGGAAAAAATATGGATGCACTATTATGTCCGATGGTTGGACGGATGGAAAGAATAGAAGATTGATTAATTTTTTGGTAAATAGTTCCGCCGACACTTTCTTTTTGGAATCTGTTGATGCATCAACTTCTATTAAAAATGGGGAATTGATCTTTAAATATCTTGGTGATGTTGTTGATGAGGTGGGAGAGGAAAATGTAATTCAAATTGTCACGGATGCTTCGAATTGCATTAAGGCGAGGAAAAAAATTATGGAGACTAGACATAGAATTTGGTGGACACTTTGTGCGACGCATTGCATTGATATAATATTGGAGGAAATTGCAAAGTTGTAGATTTTTTCCGACACAATTGAGCAAGCAAAGATGGTTGTGTAGTTCCTTTATGCTCATGAAACTATACTTTCTTTGATGAGAAAGTATACAAACGGTAAAGAAATTCTCCATCCCGCTGTTACTCGCTTTGCTACTTCATTTCTGACTCTTCAGAATATGTATAAGGTTAAAAGGATACTTGAACAAATGTTTACTTCCAAAGATTGGGTTAGTTCACCACTATCTCAAACAACTCAGGGGAAGGTCGTGAAGAGAAATTGTTATTAATGATCCCAACTTTTGGCCACATGTTACATTTTGTGTTATGAGTGTTGTTCCTCTTGTAAGTGTGTTAAGGGAAGTTGATTCGGAGGAGAGATCGACCATGAGATATATTTATGAACTTATGGATAAGACAAAAGGGATAATAAAATTTAATTGTGGGGGAGTTGACAGAAATACAAGTCCATTTGGAAAAAAATTGATTCACGATGGACTCCACAACTTCATCATCCTCTACACGCGGCAGGGGGTACTATTTGAACCCGCAATTGCGTTATGAAGAAAGATTTTCTGATTGTGATGAAGTTAGAGATGAATTGTATACTTGCATGGATAGGATGTGTTTGCAGACATCCAATTGGACTTGTATAATAAAGCTGAAGGAGAATTTGGAACTCCAATAACAAAACGAACATGAATGTTGCGAACTCCGGGTAAAATTTTCTTCTTGTAATCGTTCTTGTAAAATTATACTAGCATTCATATTTAAATTATGTACATTCTTTTAATTTTTTTTTAATGTTATTACTTATTAGTCTCGTGGTGGGAACGTTTTGGAAGTAAGACACCCTACATTTGCAATTCGAGTGCTTCGTCTCACCTTGTGTTAGTGTTCCGTAAGATATTAAGAAAGAAATTAGAGAATCATTTGACAAAATTGGAGCATCTAAAAACAAACAAATCGAATTATTACGAGAGATTGGTGAAGGTCCTTAGAGTATGAGTATGCAATCATCAAAAGTTGGAAGTGTATTGGGAAATTCAATTGGATGTTCTGGTAGTGGTGAATCAAAAGGTAAAGGTATCCTTCATGGATTTGTTAGTTCTGAACCTCGACAAACAACTCTAAATTCGACAGACAAAAAAGATTTACTAATTGATGTGAAGCGTAGAGTTGGTCGTTTTATTTACCCTGTCGCATTTCCGTTTAATGTTATAAATGATCCTTATTGGTCACCTATGGTTGAGGGCATTGCGGAATATAGAAGAGGGTTGAAGCCTCCTTCAATGCATGAGTTAAGATCTTGGATACTTAAAGTTGGGGTTGATGGCATCAACCTAATATATGAGGAGCATAAAAAAGTATGGAAAAAATATGGATGCACTATTATGTCCGATGGTTGGACGGATGGAAAGAATAGAAGTTTCATTAATTTTTTGATAAATAGTTCCGCCGGCACTTTCTTTTTGGAATATGTTGATGCATCAGCTTCTATTAAAAATGGGGAATTGATTTTTAAATATCTTGGTGATGCTGTTGATGAGGTGGGAGAGGAAAATGTAATTCAAATTGTCACGGATCAACATATTCCGTGACACTTTGGTAGACACTTTGTAATTCAAAATGTAATTCAATTTTTAAATATCTTAATGCTTCGAATTGCATTAAGGCGAGGAAAAAAATTTTGGAGACTAGACATAGAATTTGGTGGACACTTTGTGCGACACATTGCATTGATCTAAAGTTGGAGGATATTGCAAAGTTGAAGATTTTTTCTGACACAATTGAGTAAGCTAAGATGGTTGTGAAGTTTGTTTATGGTCATGGAATTATAATTTCTTTGATGAGAAAATATACAAACGGTAAAGAAATTCTCCGTCCCTCTGTTACTCGCTTTGCTACTTCATTTCTCACTCTTCAGAGTATGTATAAGGTTAAAAAGCCACTTGAACAAATGTTTGCTTCCGAAGATTGGGTTAGTTCACCACTATCTCAAACAACTCAGGGGAAGGTCGTGAAGAGAATTGTTATTAATGATCTCAACTTTTGGCCACATGTTACATTTTGTGTTAAGAGTGTTGTTCCTCTTGTAAGTGTGTTAAGGGAAGTTGATTCGGAGGAGAGATCGGCCATGGAATATATTTATGAACTTATGGATAAGACAAAAGAGACAATAAAATTTAATTGTGGGGAAGTTGACAGAAAATACAAGACCATTTGGAAAAAAATTGATTCACGATGGACTCCACAACTTCATCATCCTCTACACACGGTCGGGTACTATTTGAATTCGCAATTGCGTTATGAAGAAAGATTTTTTGATTGTGATGAAGTTAGAGATGGATTGTATACTTGCATGGATAGGATGTTGTCTATCGTCTTAAAGCAGACATCCAATTGGACTAGTATAGTAAAGCTGAAGAAGAATTTGGAACTCCTATAGCAAAACGAACAAGAATGTTGCGAACTCCGGGTAAACTTTTCTTCTTGTAACCGTTGTAAAATTATACTAGCATTCATATTTTAAAATTATATACATTCTTGTATTTTTTTTAATGTTATTACTTATTAGTTTCGTGGTTGGAACATTTTGGAAGACACCCGAGCTTACTACATTTGCAATTCGAGTGCTTGGTCTCACCTTGCGTTAGTGTTCCGGATGTTATTAAGAAAGAAATTAGAAAATCACTTGACAAAATTAAAGCATCTAAAAGCAAATAAATCGAATTGTTATGAGAGATTGGTGAAGGTCCTCAGAGTATAAGTATGTAATCATTAAAAGTTAGAAGTGTAGGGGGAAATTCAATTGGATGTTCAGGTAGTGGTGAATAAAAAGGTAAAGGTATCCTTCATGGATTTATTAGTTCTGAACCTCGACAAACAACTCTGAATTCGACATACGAAAAAGATTTACTGGTTGATATGAAGCGTAGAGTTGGTTGTTTTATTCACTCTGCCGCATTTCCGTTTAATGTTGTGAATGATTCTTATTAGTTGCCTATGATTGAGGGCATTGCGGAATATGGAAGAGGGTTGAAGCCTCCTTCAATGCATGATTTAAGAACTTGGATACTTAAAGCTGGGGTTAATGACATCAACCTATTATATGAGGAGCATAAAAAAGCATGGAATAAATATGGATGCACTATTATGTCCGATGGTTGGACGGATGGAAAGAATAGAAGTTTGATTAATTTTTTGATAAATAGTTCCGCCGACACTTTCTTTTTGAAATCTATTGATGCATCAACTTCTTTTAAAAATGGGCAATTGATCTTTAAATATCTTGATGATGTTATTGATGAGGTGGGAGAGGTAAATGTAATTCAAATTGTCACGGATAATGCTTCGAATTGCATTAAGGCGAGGAGAAACATTATGGAGACTAGACATAGAATTTGGTGGACACCTTGTGCGGCGCATTGCATTAATCTAAAGTTGGAGGATATTGCAAAGTTGATTTTTTCTGACACAATTGAGCAAGCTAAGATGGTTGTGAAGTTTCTTTATGATCATGGAACTCTACTTTCTTTGTTGAGAAAGTATACAAACGGTAAAGAAATTCTCCGTCCCTCTGTTACTCGCTTTGCTATTTCATTTCTCACTCTTCAGAGTATGTATAAGGTTAAAAGGCCACTTGAACAAATGTTTGCTTCCGTTGATTTGGTTAGTTCAACACTATCTCAAACAACTCAGGGGAAAGTCGTGAAGAGAAATTGTTATTAATGAACCTAACTTTTGGCCACATGTTACATTTTGTGTTAAGAGTGTTGTTTCTCTTGTAAGTGTGTAAGAGAAGTTGATTCAGAGGTGAGATCGGCCATGGGATATATTTATGAACTTATGGATAAAGCAAAAGAGACAATAAAATTTAATTGTGATGGAGTTGATAGAAAATACAAGACCATTTGGAAAAAAATTAATTCACGATGGACTCCACAATTTCATCATCCTCTACACGTGGTCGGGTACTATTTGAATTCGCAAATTGCGTTATGAAGAAAGATTTTCTGATTATGATGAAGTTAGAGATGGATCCTATACTTGCATGGATAGGATGTTGTCTATCGTCTTAAAGCAGACATCCAATTGGACTTGTATAATAAAGTTGAAGGAGAATTTGGAACTCCAATAGGAAAACGAAAAAGAATGTTGCGAACTCCGGGTAAACTTTTTTTTTTGTAACCGTTCTTGTAAAATTATACTTGCATTCATATTTTAAAATTATGTACATTCTTGTAATTTTTTTTTAATGTTATTACTTATTAGTCTCGTGGTGGGATCATTTTGGAAATAATACATCCGAGCTTACTACATTTGCAATTCGAGTGCTTGGTCTCACCTTGTGTTAGTGTTTCGGATGATATTAAGAAAGAAATTAGAGAATCACTTGACAAAATTAGAGCATCTAAAAACAAACAATTCGAATTGTTACGAGAGATTGGTGAAGGTCCCCAGTGTATGAGTATGCAATCATCTAAAGTTGGAAGTATAGGGGGAAATTCAATTGGATGTTCAGGTAGTGGTGCATAAAAAGGTAAAGGTATCCTTCACGGATTTGTTAGGTTTGAACCTCGACAAACAACTCTGAATTCGACATACAAAAAAGATTTACTGGTTGATGTGAAGCGTAGAGTTGGTTGTTTTATTTACTCTACCGCATTTCCGTTTAATGTTGTGAATGATTCTTATTAGTTGCCTATGATTGAGGGCATTGCGGAATATGGAAGAGGGTTGAAGCCTCCTTCAATGCATGATTTAAGAACTTGGATACTTAAAGCTGGGGTTGATGGCATCTGCCTATTATACGAGGAGCATAAAAAAGCATGGAAAAAATATGGATGCACTATTATGTCCGATGGTTGGACGGATGGAAAGAATAGAAGTTTGATTAATTTTTTGGTAAATAGTTCCGTTAACACTTTCTTTTTGAAATCTATTGATGCATCAGCTTCTTTTAAAAATGAGCAATTGATCTTTAAATATTTTGATGATGTTATTGTTGAGATGGGAGAGGAAAATGTTATTCAAATTGTCACGGATAATGCTTCGAATTGTATTAAGGTGGGGAAAAACATTATGGAGACAAGACAGAGAATTTGGACATCTTGTGCGGCGCATTGCATTGATCTAATGTTGGAGGATATTGCAAAGTTGAAGATTTTTTCTGACACAATTGAGCAAGCTAAGATGGTTATGAAGTTCCTTTATGGCCATGGGACTATACTTTTTTTGATGAGTAAATATACGAACGGTAAAGAAATTCTCCGTTCTGCGATTACTCGCTTTGCTACTAGATTTCTCACTCTTCAGAGTATGTATAAGGTTAAAAGGCCACTTGAACAAATGTTTGCTTCCGAAGATTGGGTTAGTTTACCACTATCTCAAACAACTCAGGGGAAGGTCTTGAAGAGAATTGTTATTAATGATCCCAACTTTTGGTCATATGTTGAATTTTGTGTTAAGAGTGTTGTTTCTCTTGTAAGTGTGTTAAGGGGAGTTGATTCAGAGGTGAGATCGGCGATGGGATATATTTATGAACTTATGGATAAGACAAAAGAGATAATAAAATTTAATTGCGGGGGAGTTGACAGAAAATACAAGACCATTATGAAAAAAATTGATTCTCGATGGACTCCACAACTTCATCATCCTCTACTCGCGGTCGGGTTCTATTTGAATTCGCAATTGCGTTATGAAAAAAGATTTTCTGATTGTGATGAAGTTAGAGATGGTTTGTTTACTTGCATGGATAGGATGTTGTCTCTCGTCGTAAAGCAGACATCCAATTGGACTTGTATAATAAAGCTGAAGGAGAATTTGGAACTCTAATAGCAAAACGAACAAGAATGTTGCGAACTCCGGGTGAACTTCTCTTCTTGTAACCGTTCTTGTAAAATTATACTAGCATTCATATTTTAAAATTATATACATTTTTATAATTTTTTTTTATGTTATTATTTATTAGTCTCATGGTGGGAACGTTTTGGAAGTAAGACACTCGTGCTTACTACATTTTCAATTCGAGTGCTTGGTCTCACTTGTAGTGTTTCGGGATGTGAAAGAAATTGGAGCACTTTTGAATCGGTGAGTATTCTAAGTTTCTAGCTCTACTTGAATTTTAATTGTTTTATAATTTTTATATCATTGTTTATTTTTAATTTTTATATATGTTTTCTTATTTGTAATATTAGATTCATACAAAAAAGAGAAATAGGCTTGAACATGCAAAATTGAATGCGTTGGTGTTTGTAAAATATTACTTCAAACTTAGGGAGAGAAACATTAGGAGGAGAGACAAGATTGATCCCATCGTAGTTGATGAAATTAATTCGGATGATAAATGGAAAACTAAGAAAGAAGGTCCAGTTCTCTCCATAACTACTAAATGGCTTGAAGATGATGAATTATTTGAAAGTGATCCTATTGTGAGTGTGCCGTCGGATACTTTTGAAAGTTTTTTCGACTCAGATAAGCGAATCGAAGATGTTGTGGATATAGTTGAAGTTCCTCCTACGAATTAAAAAAAAAAGAGTTGTTGAAAATTCAAGTAAGCACTAAGCATATGCAATTTTTTTATTTATATTTACTTCACCTATAATTGATTCTTAAATGTCGTATCTTTTATATAATATTTGGAAACAAAGACAAACAAGCAAAGTTGAGTCTTGTTGATGTGGAAGGTAATCATCTTGATACTGAAAATTATGGAGGAATAATTCCAACAACTTTTGATATTGGAAAATTTTCCAACCATAGACACTATTGATGATGATAGTGATATAGAATTGGATGATACTAATTATTTTTAGGTTATGTTGTTTTAATTATAAATTTTTTTAAATTGTTATTATGGGATATTTTGACATGTAATCAATTATTATGATTAATTTTAGGTTATGTTATTTTTATTTTACTTATATAAGTATATTTTATTTTTTTAAAATTTAAATATTGACGTGCACGAAAAGATTGCGCTATACGCTTCGCTATTTACGTTACGCGATGACAAGACAAAAACGCTATGAACCAACGTTACGCGATTTAAAACACTGATCACTGGACAAGCAAACATTCAATTCGAGCGTGACAACATGTTGGCTGAACTGGATTAGAATGATCTGAGCAGACTGACGAGGTGAAGCTAATCTGTGGACTCGACATACGGCTAGTTCTTTGGTCCTACCTCATAACAGTCAACATGTGGACCCTATCCTATAACAACTTTTAAATGTGAGAACATCGAATGACTACTCGACACCCCGACCTGTGCATCCTAATCTCATAATAGAAATCATGCATTACTTGGCATTCTGACCTGTGGACCTTACTCGTAACTACTTTTCGATCACCAACGGCACGACCTCATATGATCTCATAATAAATTTCGAATGTTCGAGAATTTTCTCAACATATTTAACACTTTCATGTTCTCCCAACGCACCCTCTGCCTTCCCCTCACTGTCTCTCATGGGACGTCACACTCAAAATGTCCAAAAAGAAAGAGCTCTCCGGCGGAAACTTTTGAAAACCGCAGCTCCGCTATGGTCGCAGCCGCGGTTGCTGATGCGCTTTTGCAGCGGCCTCCCAAGCAGCAGCTACAGGCACTTGCAACAGCCGCTGCCTCGATCCCCACGTTCCCTTGTGCCACTGCCTCGGCCACATCTGGATCCTGCCTCGGAATGGTGCGGCAAACATATTAGGTTGGAATGAGAAGGCTTGATGCTGACAAAGATCAGAAATCTCTGTTTTTCTTTTTCGATAAACGTCTCAGTCAAAACTGATTCTCTGATTTGAATTGTTAAATCGAAATTAAATGCAAACTTCAATTTCTATTCTATTCGCTTTTTATTTTCTGTGCTCTGTTGGTGGAAGGGATGCTGCTTCGGGCGCAAGGGTAATTGAGCATTGGTTTCATCCTTACTCAGTGCATCGTCTTCTGTGATTCCCATGGGTCCAGTGATGCTTCATATCTTAGCGGTTTTCCATGGTCTTTTAAGTAACGATGGTTTTGTTGTTCCGATGATACCTTTTCTATTGCATCTTTAGTTTGAGATGGATAATTTAATGAAATTATTATCAAGTGAAGTTGTTTAGTTAATTTTGATTTTGTAAGAGTGATAGATAATCTTTTTGCATATGCATTATGGTTGAATTCTTATTGGAAATACCTATGTGATTGCACTAACTATTTGACTGATTGAATCAGAAGATATTAGATTATGTTATTTTCTTGGAAGAACAAGGGTTCAAGAAACATATAAATACTAGTAAATACAAGTTAAATCTGACAAAAGGTGAGAAAAGCCTCTCTACTGCCTATAAGCACAACTCTACTGCCTAGATGCCTCTCTGCTGCCTATAAGCACAGCACAACTCCACTGCCTTTAAGCTTGCACTTCTAGTGATGATTAGTTGGTGGGAAGGAAATAAAATAAAAATGAGTGTAAAAATTGAATTATATTATATGCATTTTACTTATTCATTTGGATTATTAAAGGCGGATGAGTTTTATTGCTTTTCAAAGATTTCGGGCTCTGTTATTTTTTGTTATTGATCTGATTCTTGTGTTTTTCTGAGCTTGTTCTAGTGATTTTTTGATCTATTAAACTAATGCTCAGCGTTATATTCTATCAAATTGTGTATGATTTGATATCATGTGATATATTAGTCTAGAAAGTATTGAATTAAAGAGATTATGAATTCGGAGAATTAATGAAAAGATGATACCGTATGTTTGGTATTAAAAACATATACCTCATAATACTAGTGAGAACTTAACACTTGTTCGTTTAACTATTTTAATACGATATTAATGAGTTATGTGATCATTGTTGAGGTTTTAAACATCCAATATGTTTGCCTATAAGCATTGGACATGTTTTAGTCGAGAGAAATATGACTTAGTCGGTGTTCTGAATGGCGGCCGCCAAAGCAGTATGCGGTTCAAGTACTCGCCTAGGTAGAAGACGGTCATAAACTGTACCTCCTTTTCCATTATTGTTGTCTCACCATCGTGGCCAGTCTGAACATATCATCTTGGCCCAGTGACGAGTTCATATGCCTATCAATAAGTTCGGACGCATCGCCAAAGCATCACTCGAGACCGGACCAAATGCGTTGTGGGGCCCTGTGACTTGTTTGGATGTGTCGCCCATGCTCGATGATGTGTTTGAATGCGTCACGCAAGCTTAGAAGTGTCGCCTGAGCCTAGCAACAGGCTTCGAGGCGTCACCCAAGTCCGGTGACAGGTCTGGATGCGTTGCTTGAGCTCGACGACGAGTTTGGAGGCGTCACCTAGGCCCGGTGACACGTCTGAACTTCTCGTGGGGTCCCAACAATGTGTCAAGCTTAAACAAAATACGCGGATAAGTTGTACGATAGAATTTAATTAAATGACTTTAGATTAATAATTTTAACTAAATTATATAATTGAGATAATTTAAATAGACTTAATTAAAGTCTAATAAAATTATCTTATTAATTTAATATATATTTAAAAAATATAATTTTATTTTTTAAAATATTTAGATTAAATTTTTAATTAATATATTTTATTAAAAGTAAATACTATAAGGAAAATTATTATTTATAATAGTATGCATAAAAATATGAAAAAAAAAATTCAATCGCATAGACATCGCTTAAGCGGTCGAGGTAATAGGTGATCATTGACTGTCCTGGCACCATTTATAACATTGGTCTTAGTAGTTGTTGGTCGATTATTACAATAAAAATTATAACTCTCATTCAAGGGCACCTTCAAGATTGTTTCATATGATCTTCAAGGAAGGTAAATCACGGGGACTTTGCCTAGCATAGTGAGATCAAGTGACTTATCATATATTTTGCACGCACTAGGAATCGATCACATGATCACTGAACTTATATGATTTTTAAGGGAGGTAAATCACATAGACTTCACCCACTAGAGTGGTCATTATATGGTGATCAGTAATATATTTTGCACATACTAGGAATGTATCACATGATCTATTAGAGTAATATCTAAATAACAATTGTGGTGGTTTGGACTTTTTTGATCTATTGTTATTTTGGTTGATTGATTGTTACGTTACATGTTACATGTTACATGTTGAGTGCTACTCACAATTACTTTTTTAATTTGTTAGTCCACTCAATTAACTTCAATTAACTCAATTTCAAAATAGAAGTATAATATATTTTTGTCATTGGAAGGTTAATCGATTTATAAAACTCGGGTTGGTTTAAATCCAATCGACTCAACTCCAATTAAAAGTATTATATTTTTAGGCAATTCAATCTCCTTAAGAATAGTAGGGATCTTCTGATCCACAAATTATGGATTAGGAGATGATCCATTGCATGATGACCCTTGATTTGGATAGACGTCATCTTTAAATAGGTAGGGTCCATCTAAATCAAGGGTCTAAAAAAATGAACCATTCTCTAATTTGCAATTTGTGGACCAAAGGATCCGTCCTCCCTTAAGAATCAAACTTTACACATTTACACTTGCACAAAATTCATAAACCCAATTTTTTTCTGTCCATATCAATATAACAAACTTAAAATAACAATAGTCAAGATAACATGAAACGGTTTCCATATAAAGAGAGATATCAAAGTTTAACAACCCAATTTTTTTGTCCTTCGGTAGCAAACAACCAATGCAATAACAAGTCATTATGAGTCTCGTGAGAGTATATATTTGTCGTATCTTCAAACATTTAAAGTGACAGATCTTCAATTTCTCTTACAACCAATCTATAATTACCATTAGTCATGTTAAACAGCAGTGTTCTGAAAAAAAAAAGAAACATCTCTAGTCTGTTAGCATCTCATAACCAATCCTTAGCAAGATCTTGAAATGCTATCAATGCTTGGTCAGGAGTCGATTATCAGGAAATGATAACCTGAAATTTATCCCATCATATATCTAAAGTGTGTGCACTTATATTTACTTTTCTTCGTATCTGTAAAGAGACCGTTAAATTAACAGATTTATCTTTTTGAAATGCCATCAGTGCTACGGTTTATGATGCAAAGAATCTCAGAGTTTTTGTTGACACAGCCTAGGGACACGACTAAAATCCCCATTGTCTTTTTGTGTGATTCATTCTCTGTATGCTTGCGTTTCACTGGAAGATAAACTACTCGAGCAAAACTCTCCGTATCTTTCTCATGTAGACGATTAGCGACCAGCTGAAGCATAAGTAAAGTGACACCAAATGCGACGAAAACACACTGCTGTTTGCGTCTTGAAAAGTAGGATAAGTTCAGACATCAGACATGTGCATATCACACTGAAAGCAAAGGACTTCAAAATCATAATGTAACCTGGGATCTCTACTTGCAGGAATAGTTAGTGAAGTCATTTGGGTTGCTGTTTTCCACTTTCCCAGATTATTTACTACTACAGCCTGTTATTAAGATCTACTATACTGAAATCAACGGTTTTTTTGAACATTTATGCAAATCAAGTAATTGTTAAGGATTTGATTACTTGGGTGGAAGATACAAGAGGAGAGGAAGGAGGTTGACAATATACATATAAATGATGAAACTCATATAATTTTGTAATTATTTATCTCTTTTCCCTCCTACATTCCATCCATGTGATCACACCTTAAAAGCAGCATAATAGGAAATGAAAGAAATTAATCAATAACTTTTCAATTCTGTGATGCCGCCCGCCCTCTAAGTTATCTGTGTAAGTTACATAAATGTAAAACCAACTTATCACCGGGAAAAAGGTTAAGAATAAAACCAATAAAATAAATAAATAACATAATCATGGGTATCTTATTGTATATGTATTTACTAAATACATTTCCTTTCCATATGGTCTGAATTCTTAAAATTGACGGTCATATCCCAAAGATTAAGATTCACAAGGGAAATAATTTTAGGGACTAAAAGATACAGAATATTATGTAATAAACATGTGGCAAAAAGACTATTCGCTCATCCACTAGCCATTAGTGTAGGTGGCAAGGTACGAGGGGGAGATATGTTTGGACACGTAGAGTTTCGACGATCCTAAGACTTTTTGTAATAATACCTTATGTTTTAACCATCACATCGTCTTAAGGGGACCATAATTGAAATAAACATGAACCTATGTAGCAAGATTATTTTGGTGAATCGTAGAATTAACTTGACACAAATAAAGATTACAACTTTGTCATAGATTTACTTATGTTCAAGATTAATTGCAACTTCCAGTACTCAGTTTCAGTATAACTATAATAAATTTAGCTAAAGTAGGTTATCATGATAAATGAGTATTTTTTTTTTTTGAGAAACATAAGCTGATAGAAAATAACAAAATGTGTATAATTAATATAATAAGATTATGCCATAGGAATCTGGAAATTGAGAGAAAGTATCTATCCTCTCTAATTTGAGAGAAGGTAATATTATCTCGAATGTAAAAGGATATATCTTATGGGTCACCGATTAAAATGTGGGGTAATTTTGGTGACGATTTTATCTTCTGCTAAGATGAGTAATTGTAAATAATCAAACCAATCGGACTGATTAAATCGAATTTGAACTTTTTTTTACTACTGAACTGAATGATTTTTTTTTAAAAAATTAAACAGATAAAAAATTAATTAATTCAGTTAAAAATTAAAATAATTAATTTTTCATTAATTGTCATGTCCATCCATTAAGTATTAAACATTTTCTCCCGATCTAGGGTTATCTCAGTCGACTAATAAAATGTACAAGTTTGATTTAATCGGTTAAAGCGATATCTTAAACTCTATACTCGAAATTGAATTGGACTGTTCGATAATTTATTTTTAAAAAATAAAATTTAAAATGAATCAAACCGAACTAATTACTTTGATCGATATTTTGCAGAACTATGATGCTAACAACAGATTCACTATTGTACATGATAGCGTAGGACCTTCAAGAGTCACCTTTGACTAAAATTAATAGAAATTGAAAAGAATTTTTCATTCTAAAATAAAATGAAAAATAAATAAAAAAATTATTGGAAAAAGATGATAACGCTTGGTCTTCCGAAAAATTGTTCTGATCAAAAAGATTAAAATGAAAAAGACAACCAGAATTAATTGATATTTAAATTTTAATAAAATTTATTATTGTTCTAATTGCATTTTAATTTTTAAAATAATTACTATCAAACTTATTTACTCTACTCTGTATTAATTTTATTAGCTTAACCATTTTAAAAATTTTAGTTTAAATTTTGATTAATATTATTATAATCACCCCTAGCTAGTCTATTTTTGATTATTTTCTCAAAAAAAAAAAAAGTAGCATGCTTTATACATTTGATGGTTTTCACTGTTTTTACGACAACAATTGCTAACTATGGGTGAGAATCTATTAATAACCGACCGAATCTATTAAATCGAAACAGAACTTTCCAAAGATAAGTTTTATTGCTTTCCAAAGATTTCGGGATATGTTATTTTTTGTTATTGATCTGATTCTTGAGCTTTTCTGAGCTTGTTCTAGTGATTTGTTGATAATATTAAACTAATGCTCAGCCTTATGTTATATCAAACTGTACGATTTGATATCATGTGATTCGATATTATAGCAGATTGTGATTATCTTAGGATAAATATTTATTAAAGTTTTAATATTAGTATAAAACATATTGAAATAAAGAGATTATGAATTCAGAGAATAAATGATAAAGATTATTAAGAATTATGTCACTAAGTTTAAAATAAAAATGATCAGAGTTAATTAGATATTTAAGAGTTGAATTTTAATCCTTTCAAAGGGTTAATGAGAGAGTTAAATTTTTTCTAGTGAGATGGTAATTTTAAGAATCGTTTATGTCTCTTCTAGCGATTTTTGATTTAATTTGGTAGGAAAATTTTTATAGGGCTGAATTTGGTCATCTTAATGATTAATCGGTTAATTGTTTAAGAGTTACATAGTTTAATTCAAAACGTTGCATAGTTTGAAAAATTAGATACTGAATTATTTTTAAAAAATTAACACTTACTAAAACAATTATTTGTCGTTGAGAAAAAATTAAATAAATTATAGTAAAATAATTACTACCTTACTATTAGCAGTTAATTTAAGAGTATTAACCTTAAAAAAACTTTTATATTTGAAAATGCCTTTGGATGCATGGTTGACTTATAATATAGCATTTTATCATCACTACGTTTAGCTATTTAATACAATATTAATGAGTTATGTGATCGTGAACAAGGTTTTAATCATCCAATAAGTTTCTCTAGAAGCATTAGACATGTTCTAGTCAAGAGAAACATGTCTTAATTGTTGTTTGTCGACTATTACATTAAAGATGATAACCCTTATTCTAAGAGCTTTTCCAAGACTGTACCATATGATATTTAAGGGAGATAAATCGTGAGAGATTTTATCCTGGTTAGTGATCCTTTGTAGACCACCCATGATATATTTCATATATATTAGTATTCAATCACATAATTTATATTTTATGTGATATAACTTCAATTGACTCAATTTCAAAATAAAATTATTATATTTTATTATATTTTTTGCCGTTGGAAGTTTAATCAATTTAACAAAACTTTGGTTAGTTTAAATTTAATCCACTCCAATTAAAAGTATTATATTTTTAGTCAATTCCATCTCCTTAAGAATCCAAACTTTACACATTTACACTTGCACAAAAATCATGAACCCAATTTTTTCTGTCCATACCAATATAACAAACTTAAAATAACAATACTCAAAATAACATGAAACGTTGCCATAAAAAGAGGGATACCAAAGTTTAACAACCCAATTTTTTTCTGTCCGTCAGGTAGTAAACAACCCATGCATATCAAGTCATTATGAGTCTCATAAGAGTATATAGTTGTCAGATCTTCAAACATTTAAGAACGAAAGATCTTCAATTTTCTCTTCCAACCAATCTATAAATACCATTAGTCATGTTAAACAGCAGTCTTCTGAAGAAAAAAGAAGCATCTCTAGTTTGTTAGCATCTCATAACCAATCCTTTGCAAGATCTTGAAATGCCATCAGTGCAACATGGTTTATGATGCAAAGAATCTCAGAGTTTTTGTTGACACAGCGTCGGGACACGACTAAAATCCCCATTGTCTTTTTGTGTGATTCATTCTTTGTATGCTTGCGTTCCACTGGAAGATAACTACTTGAGCAAAACTCTCCATATCTTTCTCATGTAGATGATTAGCGACCACACAGCAAGACCAGCTGAAGCATAAAGCAAAGCGACACCAAAGGCGACGAAAACACACTGCTGTTTGAGTCTGTGAAAAGTAGGATTAGTGCAGACATCAAACATCAGACATGTGCATATCACACTGAAAGCAAAGGACTTCAAAATCAGAATGTAACCTGGGATCTCTACTCGCAAGAAGAATAGTTAGTGAAGTCATTTGCGTTGCTGTTTTCCACTTTCCCAGATTATTTACTGCTACAGCCTGTTATTAAGATCTACTAGAATAAAATCAAAGGTTTTTAAAAAAAAAAACACATTTATGCAAATCAAGTAATTGTTAAGGATTTGATTACTTGGGTGGAAGATACAAGGAAGAGGAGAGGAAGGAAATTGACAATATACATATAAATGATGAAACTCATATAATTTTGTAATCATTTATCTCTTTTCCATCGTACATTCCATCCAAGTAATCACACCTTAAAAGTAGCATAACAGAAAATGAAAGAAATACCTCAATAACTCTACTATTCTGTGATGCTGCCCACTCTCTGACAGCTGACATAGTTATCTGTAAAAATTACATAATGGTAAAACCAACTTATCACCGTGAAAAAGGAAAAAAAAACAACCTAATTAAAAATAAAACCAATACAAAAAATAAATAACATAATCATGTGTATCTTATTGTATATGTATTTACTAAACGCATTTCCTTTCCATATGGTCTGAATTCTAAAAATAGAGAGACATACCACAAAGATTAAGGCTCACAACGGAAGTAATTTTAGGGACTAAAAGACACATTATTGAAATAAACATGAACCTAGTTAATGTAGCAAGATTATCTTGGTGAATTCATAGACTTAACTTGACACAAATAAAGATTACAACTTTGTCATAGATTTACATATGTTCAGCAGGTTATCATAATAAATGAATATTTTTGAGAGAAAAGAGAGAGAGAGAGAGAGAGTTGAATAAATAAGAAATTAGATTGATTTGTGCACACGCATAAAATTGCATTATGTCTCAGATTACCTCTCTACCAATTATAGCAATTGAAGGTGCTGTCAGAAGCCAATGAAGTTCTCTAAACACAGCACACTCCAAAGGTTTGGTGCAGAGTAAAACCAATGTCGCAGCAACCATAAGCTGATAGAAAATAACAAAAAGCGTATAATTAATATAATCAGATTATGTCATAGGAATATGGAAGTTGAGAGAAAGTATCTATTGTCTCTAATTTGAGAGGAAGTAAATATTATCTCGAATAGAAAAAGATATACCTTGTCGGCCACTGGATCCAAAAATGCACCAAATGCTGTTCCTAGTCTCAACTAGAAAACATAAAAAATTAGTGTTATTTGCAATAATCATAGGCAATCATAACTTCAGTAATCAGATGTGTGGCCTTCAATAAGCCTAACTTGACCATATATCTGTACAAAGAAACCTTATAGGGACCACTAAAGGAAGAATGACTAAAATAAAATGATCCCAAATAGTTACCACAGGCTCTGAATTTATCCTATCTTTAGCTGCATTTTATAATGTGTTTATATTAATCATGAACTAAATCATAATGAGAGAAGCAGATTGGAATGTTTTATTAATTGACTTTCTAATCTTCAGTTTCAGGTTGGGAGCCACATATACATTTATTTCGCAACAAACTTTATTGCATTATACTTTCTTACTCTCCAATCAACCTTTCTTTTCAGTCATTTTTCTTGTTGTCCACCCTTATAGACATGTTTTGTCAATCAAATTTACTATATGAACTTTATATTTAGCAGGCTGATCTTCATAAGTTCGTCAAATCTAGGGCTCACTATCATGCTGATCCTAAAAATAGCTCAACCAAGTCCAAAATCAGATAAGTGAAGACATACCTTACGTGCAATATAACCATCTAGCCAATCTGTGATCGCAGCAAGAAGAAATATGATTGTTGTAACAGTTGTTCCCAGCGAACCATCCATGTAGAAAGCTAGTGCGAAAGTTAAGATATCAGATTATGCAGTCAAGTCCTAACCATGTATTGAAATCAATAAAGCACTTAAGAAAGTCAATAAATATTTTTCTAAAAGGTTTAGAAAACAAGAAAAGATAGAATTATATGTGGAATAAAAAGATCAAGAGCTTAAATAGTACAAATATATCTACTATTCAAATTATTTAAAAATGCAATACACAACCAAGAAGTTGTGCTAAATGCAGCTGAAAGTACAGTAAGCTCTTAAACTTAATAAGTTTACATCACAGAATCACTGTATCAGGTAAAATGCTAAACCAAAAGATTTTGTACCTGAAATACTTTACAACAGTAGAGTATAAATAAGAGGAATAAAAAAAATCCTTTAATATGGAAAAATGAGATAATTAGTAACTCATATATATGTAATTGCTTCTTGGAGAAGCATTACCATCGAGCTTAAACTCCAATGTTTCATATATATACCCTACAGCAACAACTTTTGCGGCTAAATAGTAAAAGAGTAATGAACCAACAAATAAGTGATAAAAATAAATACCTCACAGATTTTTGGAACAAGTATTTTACAAACTGAGCCGCGAGTGTGTCAACAATAAACAATGAAGAATCAACAGATGGAGTTATTAACAAGTACATGTAGACTATAACTCAATGGGGAATATGCTTTCAATATATTGAAACGGTATTATACAAAATTGAGAAACCAAATACTATAGTCACTAACAGAGTTCAAAAGGTTTGCTCTACCAGTACCATATTTGGATGTGATGATCTTTTACATGTAGTATACAACACTAAATCTTGCACTAAAAGATACTTCAAGACAGACTGATATTTCAATTCAGTTTGTAAACAAAATGACACTACCTGTCAGTTTTGGGTAGACAGACCATCATTGACTGCAAATTCATGAAACTTTTGACAAATTCAAGGTTTTAAGGTAACAAATAATAGAATTGAAATAACATATGATACCCAATGAACAAATATTTACCATATAACATGCAAGGTTTGGTTTATTCTAGCTACTTGTAATTCAATATCTATCAAAAGAATGTGGGCTTATGCTGACTTGTATCTCTTGCACTTCACAATTGTCTAACAGACCTGAGGTCAAAAAAATGCCAGAACCCTAATCTTAGGATAAGATTCTTCACATAAATAAACAGCTACGAAAAAATAATGCAATGTGTCAACACTAAGCCATCTATTTCTGCCAACTAGATAGCACATTTATCTAATTTTAGCTTAATTTTCATAACTCATAAAAACTAGGAAAAATGGTACTAAATTTTCCTAGCAATGATCGCTATTACAGAAGCAATGAGGATCTAGAAATGAAATGGATTTGAATGTTTCTTATAGATGTAGGTCTTGTTGTTCTCTTCGCCCACCAAAACGGCCATTAAGTAATAATAATGTCTGATGACATACAAAGAAAACAATTTGATGAACTGCACGTGCTTTCAGAATACCTAACTTTTGAAGCACATTGTATGATTTAGCACGAAAAGGAAGAACATCCCAAATAATTTGGCATTGGAGCAAACATCCTACCTCACCATAAAATTAGAAGGCACAAACATCTCAGAGAAACGTTCGAGATTGAATCATAAATCTCAACCTAAAATCTAAAAATTCCATCAGTGGTACCGAAAGACAAAAATGCACAAAATAGGAAAACCAAAGGCACGATCCAAGGACAAGGCACAGAGGGAAGTAAGGGCGAGCGATCGGAATTCAGAGCACCTACTGCTCACGAGGATGGGGACGGCGACCACCCGGCCGATAGTGAGAACCGTCGGAAGAGTCAGCAACCTCGGTGTGTCGTTCTGATTCTGTGATTGCCTACCATCGATACCGCTCCCGTTCATTTCGACCTCCGGTTTCCAGTTCCGGCTGCCGTAACAGGAACCCATGGCGCTCGCCTCTCCCGCAGCCCCCAGGTCACCACCAGCCGCCCGTTTTCTTGCGCCCCCGTCAGCAGCGCCATAGCCCAACGTGGAAGACGTGCCGTGCGAGGCCGAGAGAGGCGCCCGCCCAGAACCGGGAGACATCTACAGCGACCACGCCTCACCTCGCGCCCGCTGATCGCGCCGCGCTTCTGCCCTTCGGTTGCGAGATGCTAATTAATTGGAGTTGCGGCCTGGCTGTTCCTGTCGTAGCGATTGTCGTGTCGATTTTGGTGAGCGGTCCGAGTCGGATCAAGTTGGTGGGCTTATGATCCAATTCAATTTAAATCAGGTTTATAACTTTTGCCCTTGGGAGTGGCACGATGTTTTTTTTTATATATAAAAATAATGAATTAGATAATATTGAACTTAACACGATCAATTTAGTCATATAAAAATTATTAAAATAGATTAGAAAGTATTTATAGTGAATAGTTTAAAAATACAATATCTCATAATTATGGGCCTTATTTGGAAGAAGCATAATGTTTATTTAAATATATTTAAGGATTGAGTTATAGTTTTAATAAATTAATGGAGAATTTTTTTCTTAATGTACACTTACCTAAAAATGCTTGACTAATGGGGCGTTTGTTTTAATCACTTCTCGATTTATTGTGTGATATCTAGCCAACCTAATATAATCTAACTTTAAAATATAATTAACTTTTGAATCAGAAATAGGTTAAGAATTTACCTACCAAATTTAAAGCCTAAAAAGAATTATTTAAGTCCTCTTTTAAAGTTCATAGATTTTTTTATTATTATTTTAGTAGTTTTTGTTCCGATGATATTTAAAATATTTTTCTTATTTCTAGTATTTATGAGTTAGGAATTTTCCATACCAGCATTATATTTTTATTAATTTCTTTATATAAGAATTTTTATTTTAGTAGGTTTTTTTTTTAAATATATGAATTGAGCTCCGTATATTAAGATTTTTTGAAACATTTTAGATACAAAGTATATAAATATTTATTACCTTAAGCTTAGTTAGCATAATAGGGATATTTAGTGGTAACTCAAAAAAACGAGAACTAGATTTTTATCTCAGAGTGTGGTGCAAAGACAATGCGCTATGTGACATATGTAAATTGCCATCTAGGCATATGTGCCGTATGGTGCCACGATAAGATATTTATATTATCATCTAAATATTCATAGTTCGATTCTAATTATGATATATTTATAGAAATTTTTTCTTCTAAAGGATATGAGTTGGTCGTTACGTGCATTTTCTGATTTACTCTTGTAATCGGTGAAAATTTTCTGTAAAACCGGATCGATCACTAGGGATAATTAACGAGGCTAATTAAAATTAACTGAAATTACGCATGCATTGTAGATTAATTTTCTCCGTGAAAAGTAGAGTCGTCAATTTGAGTTGGGTTCGTTGTATTCGCCCGCCACGCCAAATAATTTAAGCGGATTGGATTGAAATTTTATCAATCCAAGTCCGTCTTGGACCAACCCACCTAAGCTCGTGATAGGCTTGGGTTGGACCCGCGGGTTGAGAAATATACGTAAGCTAAATTTTATGCTAATTTATTATCTTTTTGTTATAATTTTGAAATAAAAATAATACTTTTCATTACACGTAATAACTCATGTTTATTTTATTTAAAAAATATATTTATGGATATATTTAATTGACGAAAATTTTCAAAATAAATCGTGGAAGATATGAAATATTTTTTATTTTTTTTAAAAAATTGATGGACTCATATGTTAGTCCGTCAAACTCATAAATTCCTCTTAGATTAGGTGGAGTTGAAAAGATAACTAGCATGTTATTGTGGAGTGATGCGTTGTTTGCACTTCATTGATTGAGAATTTTTATAGGATTATACTAGTTATTTATGGAAATAATTAATTTGAAAAATTAAACATTATTTTTATAGAGCTGTCATAATCATTTATGGAATTAATTGATTTAAAAAATTGAACATTTAGATTGAAAAACATCGATCATGCTACTAATATATATAAAAAAATATGACAATTGCTAAGTATTTAATTAAATTATTTTCTATTAATAAAATTAAATGATTTTTGTTTTATAAATATATTAAGTTGGAGCATAATAAAAAAATCTATAATTTACTATAAAAGGTGTATATAGATTTTTGAATTTATAAAAAGATGTATGTTATCAAAGACGTATTTTTTTATAGTGTTTTTCTCATTCTATCTTTCTAAAAAATTTAACTATTTTTAAATTGTTTTTTTTGGTCATTTCTTTTTATTTTCTCTTTCCTCCTATGCATGCAATATCTATTCTCTTTCCTCCTATGCATTCAACATTAGTGGATTTTAATCGAAACTTACTGATGAACGTAAAGAACTCTAGTTACACAGATTTTAGATTTTGTGAATTTCTGAGATTACAAGGAGTTCAAATATACTATCCATTGTTTATTTTAATTTTTTAAGAATATTAAAATATAATAAAAAAGAATCATCAAAATTCTCTACATTAAACCATTGGACATATCATATCAGACCAAATATTTGGCACGGTACGATTGCTGCGGGCTCTGCAATCTACTTATGGCAGAGGCATATGCTCAAACGGAGAAAGGGAGAGATTTTAGGTGGGTGGAGGAGCACAAATGCAAACGGACCCACGCACCCTCCCTCTCTCTCTCTCTCTCTCTCTCTCTCTCTCTCTCTCTCTCCAGTCATGACTGATGGCACAGTAGGGGAGGAAGTAAGAAATATGTATCCATGTAGTGTTGTCAAAATCGAGAGTTTAGATAAAATTATTAGAATAGTCATAAAATCGGATCGTAAAATCGTAACATTTTACATAATCCTTTAAATCAATTTTAAAAGAAACTTGATATATTTTTTAAATTGATCATTAAATATTTTAATCCAAATTATAACATAAATCTAAGTATAGAACATTTTAATTCATATAATCATAAACTACTCATATTTAAACTTTTAAACAATCAAATATTTACTATGAAAATACAACATAGACATAAATTCAAGTCTAAACTTAAATCTAAAGATAAATAAAACATAAGATAACAAATTAATATAAATCATTCATAGATAAAAATACAAATTTAAAATCATCCCAAAATAATATCATTTTATCCAAAATTATTCCCTTTTATTTATGATACAAAATCGATAAAATTATTTTAAAAATCATATTTTTACAAGTTTAAATACTATTTTATAATTTGTATCCGATTTTATTTTAATACATAATTTTATCACGATTTCATTAAATTTTTATAAATAAATTCATGATTTTATACGATTTTATGAGTTCACTTGATTTTAATAACATTAATCCATCGATTGACGTGTCCATGGCTGTTGCCATTTTCTTTTTGCGTAACTGTGGAGTTGGACCAGTGGGCGAGTGCCAATGGGCGGCGGATGGGCCACTTGGAGGCTGGTGGAGAAGGTGCTGGTGGTGGGGCGCACCGGGGGATGCGAGGAGTAGCTGGATATTTGCAACGTGTCCCTCCACTTAAATTCAACGTGGCCGTTTATGATTGGTAGATTCGTCATCGGCGAATTTATGGTAACGAATTTTCTTAACTTGTTTTTTTTTTTAAAATGGTGTGATTTATGAACTTAAAAAGGTACGAATGTTAGTTAAACAGAGAACAATCATGAACATTTGATATAAGTTAATGATACTGTTAGTTCGGATAGTATGAAATATAATCAAAAAGTAAATTATAAATAATTTACATGGATCTTCTGATGAACTTGTTGAAGATATCGTCGAAGATGTCGCTGTTACTGTCGTCGAGAAGATCATTGCTCGGAACCTCCTCAAATTTTTTCACGAACCAAATCCCAATCTCTGGACGTTCTCCAACGCTCGTTGATCACCTCACAACTTCGCTGCACTCTCTGATCACCTCCGCTTCATCCGCTTCCCTTTCTCATTGCTTGGACGCTCCTTTTATAGGAAAGTTGAGGAAGATGAAGGGGAAAGGACGCCCCTTCGTCTCCTTGGCGTTTGCAGCAACGAGACATTTGCAGCAACAAAAGAGATGACCCCCGTCATCTCCTGTAACACCCAACATCTCCCACTCGTCCAAGTCAATCCATAAGGTTATATGGTCATATAGACCATATCAGTCACATAAACTACAAGGTGATCATGTCACGAAGACTAGAGCAAAATTAATCACAAAGACCAAATAAGTCACATAGATTTTATGAGGATCAAGTCACGAAGACCAGAGCAAAATTAATTAGTTACAAAGACTAAATAAGAACATCCATTCCATACATTAGGGAAAATTGTTCATGCGACATCAAGCACATTGAGTATTCAACTGCTAAGAAGATTGTCACACCTTACTTAGCTGCTCTATAGAACGAATCAGAGACATAAATGTCCATAGAACGAATCAGAGACATAAATGACTTGCCTTTACCTCAGATTAAATTATTTACATCATTATGAACATCTCTAATCCCTCATATTGACTATATGTCAAGAGCATGTTCAACATCTCCAATCAAACAAATTATTCACAATTACATTTTATGTACTGAACTAAAAATATAACTGATACCAATGAATAAATGTCACAGATGTAAATCAATCTTAATCTTCCTTTTTAGCTAGAATCTATTTATTCTAATCAGTCGTTTTCCTAGTTATGCTCCATAGACCGAATCATCCATAGCCAATAGGAAACATGCTAAAGTAGGAGACACTGATCAAAACTTCAAGTAGACAGCTAAATAGTCACTTAAGATAATATTGAGATTAACTTATAATCTCAAGGGTCTCACATAGTAGAGAAGTAGAGATCCATTCTCCTACTACCCTTCTTGTCGCCTAGCACATGTGGTATGAATCACATGCTACGATGTTATTCTCTTTACTAAAAAAGAGCGCATGTTTTTCCCAAATTTAACATCGTACAGATTTCGATCTAGACATACCTAATGTCTAATCCTGAATTTAACATATGAATTCTAATATGTCCTTTAAGAAGATTCAGTAAATGGTGGGTGCATTTACTCCAATCATTACACAAATGATCTCATCTTGACACAATTATTAAAACGACCTTAACTTATGGGTATGTCTCTATTCACAGCTGCATAATCTGTCCCATAAGCAACGATCTTACCTCTATTTGTACTTAACAAATAGAGATGATTGTCCATGTGAGTGGACCAATCTCAATCTGCCAACATGCTTATCGAGACTTTTATTCGAATGTAACAAAGACATATATATCATGACATTTTTTATTTATCAAAATGTCTTTACAATTAGTTACATTGTTCGAAGTCCCAAAGACTTCACATGTCCATGAAATGACTCTTTAGTCAATGGCTTAGTAAAAGGACCAACAAGCATATTTTGTGTAGGGATGCACTCAAGAATCACCTTTTTCTTGTCAACAATATCTCTTACAAAATTATACTTAATTTCTATATGCTTACCTTTGCTGTGATATTTGGGATCCTTGGAAAAAGTTATTGCAGTTTGTCTGTCACAGTACACTGTAACAGGACTCCCACTGTCATCAGCAATCTTTAGATGCTTCACGAACCTTCTTAGCCAGACAACCTCTTGTACAGCCGCTGCACAAGCCACATACTCAGCTTCCATTGCCGACAAGGCTACACAAGCCTGCTTCTTGCTGTTCCATGAGATGGCGCCACCATTCAGCAAGAAGACATAGCTAGATGTAGATTTTCTATCATCAAGGTCCCCTGCCCAATCTGCATCTGTGTAGCCACTTAGTCTCATTTCTGATCCTTGGAAACAGAGGCAATAATCCGCTGTTCCTTTGAGATATCTGAATATCTTCTTCACCGTTTTCTAGTGTCTTGATCCTGGGTTTGACTGGAAACGACTAACTAAACCAACAACATAGCTTATATCAGGATGAGTACACAACATAGTGTACATCAAACTACCAATAGCACTGACATATGGTTTTTTCTTCATCTCGGCTATTTCCTCAGGAGTCTTGGGATACATACTTTTGCTCAAGATAGTACCTTTTGCTATAGACGTCTGTTCAATGTTGCAATCTAACATATTGAAGTATTGTAGCATCTTAGTGATATAAGCTTCTTGAGACAAACCCAAAAGCCTTTTTGATCAGTCTCTAACGATCTTTAAGATGTACTATGCTTCTCCCATATCTATTATGTCAAATTGTGATGAAAGCCAACTTTTGACTTCTATCACACACTTTATGTCGCTTCCAGTTATTAGCATATCATCGACATATAATGATAAAACGATAAACTTTCCTTTTTCCTTTCTTAGGTAAACACAATGATCCTCATTGATTATTTCGAAACCATAAGACAAAATGACTTCATTGAATCTTATGTTCCATTGTCTTGACACTTGCTTTAGCCCATATATAGACTTCCTAAGTCTACATACTCTTTTTTCTTGGCCTTCAGCAACATAACCTTCTGGTTGTATCATATAGATTTCTTCATCAAAATTACCATTAAGGAAAGCTGTTTTTACATCCATCTGATGTAATTCCATGTCATATTGTGCTACTATAGCTAGGATGACATGAATTGACACAAACTTCACAACTGGGGAGAATGTCTCTTCAAAATCAATACCCTCCATTTGGGTCTATCATTTTGCAATTAATCGAGCTTTGTATCGATTAATCAATTCATCTGCTTTCCTCTTTACTTTGAGAATCCACTTATTTCCAATAGCCCTTCGGTATGGAGGAAGATCGACTAAATCCTAAACTTGATTCTTTCTCATTGACTCAATTTCTTCATCCATTACAATTTTTCATTCTTGTCTAACTGAGCTTCTCAAAGCTTCCTCAACTATTCGAGGTTCCTCATCATCAACCAGGAGAATCATCAATGCCTCATTCTCAATATCAAACATTCTCCAAGGAATAATCTGATGACTACTTCTTCGAAAGTTAGACTGTTGAGAAACTGACTCATTCAGTGACAAATTACTTCCACTAGGTTGACTAGATTCAGGCATCTCCTGATTTGTTGATAAAGGAATATTATCCTCCTCTTCTATCTCATATAGAAGAATTGTCTTAACAACTTCACCTCGTGTTGGGAACTCAGTTTCAAGAAAAGTAGCATCTCTTGACTCAATTTCAGAGATGGTTCTATCTTGTCGCTCACCAATAAAAATATAACCCTTAGAAGTCTCAGAGTACCTTATAAAGATACACTTCTTACCTCTGGGTCATAATTTTCCATGTTCGTGAGTTTTATCATGAACGTAGGCAGCTGCCCCCCAAGATCTCAGATTACTTAAATCTGACTTTCTGCCTGTCCAACGTTCATGTGGGGAGATGGAACTGACTTTGAAGGTACTTCGTTAAGTATATAGGCCGCAACTAATAATTCATCTCCCCAATAAGAGATTGGCAAATTAGCTTGTGCCATTATAGACCTAACCATTTCAAGAAGAATCCTATTTCTTCTTTCAGCAACCCCATTTTGCTGTGGAGTTCCAGGGATAGTTAGCTGTCTAATAATCCATTTCTCATTATACATTATCTTGAACTGATCATACAAATATTCACCTCCACGGTCAGTGCGCAAGATTTTAACCTTACGTTCCAATTGATTCTCAACTTCGTTCAAGTAACGAATAAAGCAATCTATTGCTTCAGATTTATGAGAAATCAAATACACATGATCAAAACGTGTGAAGTCATCAATAAATGTAATGAAATAAAAATTCCCATTTCTAGCCTTCATATTCATTGGACTACAAATATCCGAATGAATTAATTACAATGGTGATTCGACCCTAATAGCCTTACCAAATGGTTTCCTAGTCATCTTTCCAACAAGACAATGCTCACATATAGACAAGTTAATCTTAGCTTGAGTGCCTAAAAGGCCCTCCTTAGCTAATCTATTCATTCGTTCTTGTCCTATATGTCCTAACCTAGTATGCTAAATTTCATCATTAACATCAGCATTACTAGTAAGAGCAATGTTTGAAAAATAACCATCATTATTATTTGGTTCTACATCAAGAATCATAAAACCATTTGTTACATAACCATACCCAATTAACACAGAGTTAATTCGAAGTTTCACACAACGACTATAAAAATTTACATTGTAACCTAAATCAAGAAGACAAATGACGGAAACCAGATTCCGTCGAATCTCAAGAGCATACAGGACATCATGTAGAAACAAGGTACGCCCATCACATAGGTTGAGCTTGCAAGTGCCAATGACTTTGACTTCAATTCTTGCATTGTTTCCTACATATATCCATTTGTTGTCAGCTGGTACCCAACGGTACTCCATATATGTAGCTCAATCACGTGCTACGTGGTTCGTTGCTCCTGAATCTACAATCCACAAAGGATATAAATCAGCTAACAACACTATACTTGCAACATATTGCTCGTGGAAAGAAGATAACAATAGACCTACCTTTTTAGGCTTAGTTCAATCCCGAGCAAAATAGCCCTTTTTGCCACAGTTGAAGTAGGTCAACTTGCTCATAGGTCTTTGTCCATATCTCTTTCCTTTCTTCTTGATTTGGTTTTTAACAGCAACAACACTAGCCTCCTTTCCTTTTCCCTTTCCTTTCTTAAACCATATTTTCTTATTTTTGGAACCAGAACCTTCAGCTACAAAATCTTGACCAGAAATCCTTGCGGATTCAATCCTCTCTGCCTCAAGTTCAACATGGCATGAGACATCGGTGAAAGTCTTGATACTCTCACCGTGAGTCAGATTTTGTTTCATCGTTTCCCAAGAATCAGGAAGGGAACGAATAACTGCCTGAACCTGTTGTTCATCGGTCAACGCATAACCAACAGTCTTAAGCTCTCGAATCATGTTACCCATCTCCCGAGATGTTGGGCCATGGTAACATTCGAGCGCTTTTTACAGCTATCAAACTTGATAGTTAGCTGACAGATCTTACTCAGACTTACTCCAATGTACTTTTCTCTAAGGGTTGCCCAGACAGCATGAGCCGATGGTAATGGCTCATACTCAAATACCAGATCATCCACCATTGAACCAATCAATATTCCCTTAGCAATGGAGTCTTTTTTTTCCAAGCCTTATAGGCATCAAGGTCACGTTTGTGCTGTGCTGTAGAACCATCAACCGGTTCCTCCATGAATTGATTTACAGTCTCTAGAACTTCTTGTTCCTCAAGAACGTATTGTATCTTGAGGTGCCAGATTTTGTAGTTATCCCCATATAATTTGTCATCCTTATTGAGTTCAGCTATGATGTTTTTAGTTGCCATGATCTACATAAGTAAACATATTATTTATTATTTCAGTGTAATTTATATATGTGCAATTAATTATTGACTCAGTGTAAATTAGAATTAGTTTACAAAATCAAGTGATAACATTGTTTCCACTCATCATTTGTATGTTCTAATCTAATCAACATTGATTAATCATATTACACACATCCTATCTAATGAACGAATCATTTAATATGAATGAATCATATATATATGAACTAATCATATCATGAAATGAACTAATCATTTCCAAATTTGTTAACATATAACATAACTTTTTATTATGTAATTTTGTTCGTACATAACGACAGAAATTATTACATGACTCAAACACTAAATGAGCTAACACTATTAGCCCATAACGACAGTAAACAGAACACTAGTAACATAGATAAGGTAGCACTACTCCCACTAGGATAAATGTTAGAGCAGTGGGTAATTGCATCCCGTTTATCTCGGATTCTATGATAGGTGGATCAGCCTCAGATGTATCCATCAGATCTATTTCTGGATCTTCTACACACTCTTGAGGATCCTCCTCTGATTCTTTGGGATCCATCTCTAGATCCTCCTCGGGATCCATCTCTGGATCCTCCTTAAAATCTGTTAGGGTGTATACTAAAAGCCTAGCTTTTGGTATAAACATTTATCTAGTAATAAGAATCACATTGGTCAAATGTCTACATTTATGATAAATGCAGTTGTTCAATTAATTTATATTGTAGATAACATGGTGTGTGGTGTCACACACAGAGGATCATGTTATCAGTACCTTATAAATTATAAACAGTAGCTCACGACCAAAATGGAAAGGAACAAACCATTAGAAGGTCGTAGTGTAATTAGGTATCAGTTTATCTTGACTGTATAATTACACTAGTACACTTAGAGTGTATTGAGTAGGACCATTTGAGGTCGTTTCTTTTGTACTGATTTTATAAAGAAACAAAGACCTCGGTTATTATGGAAGTGTGTGCTCTTAATCCTAATATAATAACAAGCACATATATTTGATATTTATTTCTTTAATTTATCAATGGGTGAGATTTAGTTCGATGAATCAATAAGCCCGATAAGTTGGGAAATGGTATCACTTATAGTGTGTGTTGTTGATTATAGCAGAAACTGTGTCCTAGAGATACTAGGTTGATAATGTCCTCAAGAGGAGCTCATAAGGATTGTCATGTTAAACCCTGCTGGACCTAGTCCGACATGATGATAAGGTTGAGTGGTACTACTCTTGGACTAAGATATTAATTAAATGAGTTGTCGTAACTCACTTAATTAGTGGACATTCGATATCTTAAACACGGAGACTAACACACTGATAAGAAGGAGCCCAAAATGTAATTTGGGATTTGTGCGATAGTTCAATAATAGTTCTCTAGTGGAATGAATTATTATTGATAAAATTAAGTGTGTGTTGGGCGAGCACGGGATGCTTAATTTTATCGGAGAAAACCAATTCCTCCTCTCGGTCCCTATCGTAGCCTCTTGTATATAGAGATTTATACCACCACATACCCACCTTCTTACTCAACCAATAGGGGTCGGCTAAGCTTGAAGCTCGAGCTTAGGGCCGCCAGCCTAAAGGTTGGCCTTAAGGTGGTCGGCCATCAGCTTGGAGCCCAAGCTTGGGTGGCCGACCCTTAAAAAAGTTTTTATTAAAATTATTTCTTATGTGGATATCATAGTTTTAAAGAGAGTTTAAAATTAAATCTTTCCTTTTAAAGCTTTCTAAAAGATTAAGAAAAGATTTGAAATCTTTCCTTATTTGTAGATTGAAAGGAGATTTTATTTTTAAGAAAAACTTTCCTTTTTAACCATGATAATAATTTAAAAGAAGTTTAAAATTAAATATTCTCTTTTATTAGTTTCTACAAAAGATTAAGAAAGATTTGATATCTTTCCTTATTTGTAGATTGAAAGAGATTTTAATTTTAAGAGATAACTTTCCTTTTGAAATTATCCACATGTTTAAAGAAGAATTTTAATTTATAAAATTTCCTTTTTATTAACCACCATGAAGGGAAAATTATTGGAGAAATTTTTTATAAATTTCTGAGACAAATTAGGAAGTTTTAATTAATTAAAACTCTCCTTGTTTATAACTTGATGGTGGTCGGCCATGTAAATTGAGAATAGGAAAATTGTTTTTAATTAAATAAAATTTTCTTTTTCATGGCAAAAGAATTAAGGAAGTTTTTAATTAAATTTCCTTATTTTCCAAGACCAAGGATTATAAAAGAGGGGGTAGAGGTGCCTTCATGTGATCAACTCTATTATTCTTCTCCTCTCTTTTCCTCCTTGGTGGCCGGCCCTAGCTTCTTCCTCTTCTCTTCTTCTTATGGCCGGCGGCAACCTCTCTTGGAGCTCTTGATGGTGGCCGGTTCTAGCTAGGAGAAGAAGGAGAGAAAGGTGGTTTTGTTTCTTGCATCCCTTGGAGCTTGGTGGTGGTGGCGGCCGGACCTCTACTTCTCTTGGAGAATTGTGGTGGGCGAAACTTGTAAGGAAGAAGAAGGTGCTTGGTGGTTCTCATCTCGGAAGATCGTTGCCCACACAATGTCCGAGGTTAGAAGAGGAATACGGTAGAAGATCAAGAGGTCTTTAAGGTATAACTAGTAATTTTTCCTTTCCGCATCATGCTAGTTATTTATGGAAATAATACCAAATACAAGAGGCTTACGATTCTAGAATTTCGAATATGTTTTTCGATGTTGTGTTCTTTTGTTTTTTCTTTTCCTTGTGATTTGATTGTTCTTTTCGGTTAACCTAAAGTTATTTTAGGAAATTAAATATTACCTTTCTATAAAAGGTTTTGTCTAGTCGGTGGTGGTTGCTCCCATATCCAAGAAGGTCATGTGCCTCGCCACGTCAGTACTGGGAACCAATTATGGAAATTAATATTTAATGGAATTAATAACTTAAGGTGATTTGGGTCGAACGTGTTAAGTTCCGCAGGAGACCCAAGTCAAAACCTAAAAGAACGAATAGATTAAGTTTTGGATCAAACGTGTTAAGTTCCGCAGGCGATCAAAAATTTAATTTAAAAGAACACATGGTAGCTAGGAAAAGGTTCAGACCTTTGTACAAAATTTTTGTACAGTGGAACCTCTAGGTTTTCCGAGTAGCAACCAACAAAATCTTCAGGATCCATTTCTGGATCCTCTTCAAATTCTTCGAGATTCATCTCCGGATCATCCTTCGGGATCTGGATCCTCTTCAGATTCTTCAGGACCCCATTCCAAATGAAGTAACTCCCTACACATCTCTGAATATGAGATGTGTCCATCAGAATCATCCCAAAGTTGGAATGCTATCTGCCTTAGATGTTTCGATAATAAATAAACCAGAGACCATCTTCTTTCCTTTTCCTAGATTGGATACCCTTCTTGCTCGAGATTCCAGAACAACCAATCGAGCCGACCAATAAGCCTACCGACTCCG
Source organism: Zingiber officinale (assembly GCF_018446385.1). Lineage (NCBI taxonomy): Eukaryota > Viridiplantae > Streptophyta > Magnoliopsida > Zingiberales > Zingiberaceae > Zingiber > Zingiber officinale. Next base: position 125,061,680 of record NC_055997.1, read on the forward strand.
TGATCCTGGTCATATTCCAGCTTCTTGATCTCCTCCCATAGCTCATGTTGTCGTTCATAGCGACTAGTCATCGTGTATATCGTTCTTTGTATCTGGAATTGAAAATCATGATGTCAGTACAAAATCGACAGACCAGTAACAAAAACTGGTCTAATTCAATTCCCATATATAGAACAAAATATACAGAATGCACAAGCAATTAAGAAAAATAAATTTCCTTATTTTGGGGAGTCTCATGTGACTGACATATTTGGTCAGTCGATAAGGAATCTAGATCTTAAGCTTAATCTATTGTCCTTATTAGAACTAATATAATTAGACAGAGATTTTTAATTGGTTATGACAAGGACCTAGAGGAGAAATTGGTTTTGGCCTTCCGACGAGCTTGAGTATCTCGTGCTCGCCCCGAACACACAACTCAAGTTCATCAATAATAACTCATTCCATTAGAGAGTTATTATTGCACTATCGCACCAATCCCAAATTATATTATGGGCTCCTTCTTACTATGAGTGTGTCAGTCTCCCTGTGTTTAAGATATCGAATGCCCATTAATTTAATTGACTTACTGACAACTCACTTTAATTAATGTCTTAGTCCAAAAGTAGTACCACTCAACCTTATTGTCATGTCGAACTAAGTCCACCTGCAGGGTTTAACATGACAATCCTTATAAGCTCCTCTTGGGGGCATTCACAACCTAGATTACTAAGACACAGTTTCCTTCTATAATCAACAACACACATTATAAGTAATATAATTTCTCAACTTATCGGGCCTATTGATTTATCAAGCTAAATCTCACCCTTTGATAAGTTAAAAAAATAAATACTAAATATATATACTTGTTATTGTATTAGGATTAAGAGCACACACTTCCATAATAACTAAGGTTTAGTTCTTTTATTAAGTCAGTATAAAAAGAACTTACCTAAAATGGTCCTACTCAATACATTTAGAATGTACTAGTGTAATTTATTAGTCAAGATAAACTAATACCTAATTACACTATGACTATTCTAATGGTTTGTTCCTTTCCATCTTAGTCGTAAGCAACTGTTTATAATTTATAAAGAACTAATATCATAATCTTCTGTGTGTGACACCACACACTATGCTATCTACAATATAAATTAATTGAGCAACTACACTTAACAAATAAATGTAGACATTTGACCAATGTGATTCTTTTATTTCAAAAATAAATATTTACAAAAGCTAGGCTTTTAGTGTACACTCTAACAATCTCCCACTTATACTAAAAGACTTGTTGGTTAATCCTAGGAAAACGTACCGGTTCCACTGTACAAAATTTTTTTGTACAAGTGTCGAACCTTTCCTTAAATAATCTATTGTGTTCTTTAGAAGTTAAATTAGGAATCGCAAACGGAACTTAATATCATTAATTCCAAATTTAACTTATCTGTTCTTAATGGTTTAGATTTGAATCGTAAGCAGAACTTAACACTATTGATTCAAATCTACCTAAGTTATTAATTTCATTAAATATTAATTTCCAAAATTAGCTTCCAGGACTGTATGGCGAGGCACATGACCTTCTTGGATATGGGAGCAACCACCACCGCCTAGACAAAACCTTTTAAGGAAAGATAATATTTAATTTCCTTAAATAACTCTAGGTTAACCAAAATGAACAATTGAATCACAAATTCGAAAAAGAAGAAAACACATACTCGAAAAATAAATTCGAAAACTAGATCTAATTGCCTCTTGTATTTATAATTCTTATAAAGAAAATAACTAATATGATGCGGAAGAAAATTACTAGTTATACCTTCTCTTTGTAAGCTAATGACCTCGAGATCTTCTGCCATATTCCTCGCCTCGCCTTGGACGTCGTGTGGGCGACGATCCTCCAAGATGAACACCACCCAAAAGAGCTTCTCCTCCTTGTAATATTCGACCACCACCACCACAATAGAAAAGAGAACAAAGGGAGAAGAGAGGGAGAGAGGGGCCGACCACCAAGAGAGTCTCCAAGCCAAAGAATAAGAGTTGTGTCTCATGAAGCCCCCTCACCTCTTCTTTTATATTACTTGCCCAAGGCAAATAAGGGAATTTTTTTTACAAAAAATAAAATCATCCAAGAGTTTTTCCTTTTTTCCTTTTATTTTTTCTTTTCTTTCCTCTTGATTGAATCAATCACCAATTTTAATTTTGTGATGATTTTAAATAATTTAATATGGTCGGCCACTTGCTTGGGCACCAAGCAAAGTGGCCGACCACCTCATCAAGGGGAAAAAGGAAATATATTTTTTATAAAATTTTACAAGAAAACTCTTATAAAATTTTACAAGCACTCTTTCCTAAAGTAGGAGTTAAAAAAGGAAAGTTCTAAAAATTAAAACCATGTTTTAAAATTTAAAACTTCTCTTACAAAATTTCCTTTTTTAACATGATGATAGAAAATTTTAATTTTAAAACTTTTCTCCTATTTTTTCCTAAACCATGAGGATGGTTTAAAAGGAAAATTTTAAAACTTTTAAAACTCTCTATTAAAACATGTGGCTAAATTCAAATAAGGAAAGTTTTTAAAATTAAAATCTCTCTTTTAAAACTTATAGTTTTCTACAAAGAGAAGATTTTAAAAATTCAAAAACAACCCTCCTTGTTTGAATATTGTGGCCGCCCCCTTCATGCTTGGTCACCAAGCAAAGGGCCGACCCCTATAAAGAGGATGTGGCCGGCCCTTGCTTGGTCACCAAGCATTGGACCGGCCCACTTCTTGGACACCAAGAAGAGCCTTACATTTGGATGGACTTGAGGCACTGATGAGGCTACGACAAGGACCTAGAGGAGAAATTGGTTTTGACCTTCTGATGAGCTTGAGTATCCCGTGCTCGCCCCGAACACACAACTCAAGTTCATCGATAATAACTCATTCCACTAGAGAGTTATTACTGCACTACCGCACCAATCCCAAATTACATTATGGGCTCCTTCTTATTATGAGTGTGTTAGTCTCCCTGTGTTTAAGATTACGAATGTCCACTAATTAAGTAAGTTACTGACAACTCAATTAATATCTATCTCCAAGAGTAGTACCACTCAACTTCATTGTCATGTCGGACTAAGTCCACCTGCAGGGTTTAACATGGCAATTCTTATGAGTTCCTCTTGGGGACATTCTTAACCTAGATAACTAGGACACAGATTCCTTCTATAATCAACAACACACACTATAAGTAATATCATTTCTCAACTTATCGGGCATATTGATTTATCGAGCTAAACCTCACCCTTTGATAAGTCAAAGAAATAAATATTAAATATATGTGCTTGTTATTATATTAGAATTAAGAGCACACACTTCCATAATAACTAAGGTCTAGTTCTTTTACTCGGTCAGTACAAAAAGAACTTACCTAAATGGTCCTACTCAATACACTTAAAGTGTATCAGTGTAATTTATTAGTCAAGATAAACTAATACTTAATTACACTACGACTATTCTGATGATTTGTTCCTTTCCATCTTAGTCATGAGCAACTGTTTATAATTTATAGAGAACCGACAACATGATCTCCTGAGTGTGACACCACACTCCATGTTGTCTACTATATAAATTAATTGAACAATTATATTTAACAAATAAATGTAGATATTGACCAATGTGATTCTTTTATTTCAAAAATAATTGTTTACAAAAGCTAGGCTTTTAGTATACACTCCAACAAGACTAAGCTGCCATATCTGCTGCCATACATCTGATTCCAATCCCCTCCACATGCTATCAAAAACTTTCGTCGGAAGGGCCTTAGTGAAAGGATCTGTCAGGTTATCTGCTGATGTAATCTTGGCGACGACAACTTCTCCTCGCTTGATGATATCTCGTATCAGGTGGTACTTGCGCTCTATATGTTTACTTGCCTTATGGGCTCGTGGTTCCTTCGAGTTTGCAACTGCACCACTATTATCACAATAAATTATGATGATTTTGGACAAACCAGGAATCACATCTAAGTCCATTAGGAAGTTCCTGAGCCATACAGCTTCTTTGGCTGCCTCAGAGGCTGCCACATACTCAACTTCTATGGTTGAGTTTGAAACGCATTTATGCTTGACACTCCTCCATGCAATGGCTCCACCTCCTAAAGTAAACACATAGTCTGATGTAGACTTACTATTGTCCCTATCTGATTGGAAATCTGAATCCGTGTAACCCACAGGGAGCAAATCGTCTGCTTGGTAAACTAGCATATAATCTCTAGTCCTTCTCAGGTACTTTAATATATGCTTTACAGCAGTCCAATGTCCTTGTCCAGGATTACTCTGATATCTGCTAACTATGCTCACGATAAAACAGATATCTTGTCTCGTACACAGAATTACATACATTAGGCTTCCCACAACCGAAGCATAAGGAACTGTTTTCATGTCCTCTATCTCCTTTGATGTCTTTGGAGACATCTCTTTGGATAAAGCTACTCCATGGCTAAAAGGTAAGAAACCTTTCTTGGAGTTCTGCATGCTAAAATGAGCAAGGATTGTATCTATATATGAAGCTTGAGATAGGCACAACATCCTTTTCTTGCGATCCCTTATGACTTTGATCCCAAGAATGTGTGCACATTCTCCTAAGTCCTTTATATCAAATTGTTTAGATAACCATACCCTTACATCCGATAATACTTTGACATTGTTGCCAATTAACAAAATATCATCTACGTATAGTACAAGAAATACCACCACGTTTCTGTTACACTTCTTGTATACACAAGACTCATCCAGACACTGAATAAATCCATATGACTGGATTACTTCGTTAAACAGGATGTTCCAAGATCTTGAAACTTGCTTTAGTCCATAAATGGACCGATTCAGCTTGCACACTAGATGCTCTTTGCCTTTTTCAATGAATCCCTCTGGTTGCTTCATATGGATGTTTTCTTCAAGACTTCCATTAAGGAAAGCTGTCTTGACATCCATTTGCCAAATCTTATAATCTATATGAGCGGCAATGGATAAGAGTATCCGGATAGACTTAAGCATAGCTACCGGTGAAAAGGTCTCCTCATAATCGATTCCCTCTTTCTGAGTATACCCTTTCGGAATAAGCCTTGCTTTGAAGGTTTCTACCTTCCCGTCTGTCCCTCTTTTCCTTTTGTAGATTCACTTGCATCCAACGGCTTTTACACCATCTGGTGGTTCTACAAGCTCCCATACCTTATTTGAATACATAAACTCTATTTCAGAATTCATTGCCTTTTGCCAAGATACTGCATCTATATCTTAGAGTTCTTCGTCATATGTCCGGGGATCAAGTTCATGTTTACCCAGAATCAAGTCCCAAGACTCTCCCAAAAACATGAATCTCTCTGGTTGCCTCACAACCCTCTCACTATGACGAGGGACTGTCTGCGGTTGTGTATCATGTGTGGCACGTGTTGTAGTCTCTTGTGGTACTTTATCTTATACTGTTGGTACTGAAGTAGACGTGTCCTCTCTCATTTCTTCTAGAACAATTTTACTTTTGGGCTTGTGGTCCATTATATAGTATTCTTCTAAAAACTAGGTATTGGTGCTAACAATGACCTTCTGGTCTTTAGGACTATAAAATAAACCACTTTTCATTCCTCTAGGATAACCCACAAACACACGAACTTCTGTACGAGATTCTAACTTATCAGCATCTGCTTTCAGCACATGTGCTAGACTACCCCAAATCCGAATATGTCTTAGACTGGGCTTTCGCCCATTCCACAATTCTGTGGGAGTACAGGGTACAAATTTAGAAGGTACTAAGTTCAGAATATGTGCTGCTGTTTCTAGAGCGTATCCCCAAAATAAATTTTGTAATTCTGAATAACTCATCATCGATCTAACCATTTCCATAAGAGTCCTATTCCTTCGTTCTGCCACACCATTCTGTTGGGGTGTACCAGGTGCGGACAACTGGGATTGAATCCCTGCCTCTGATAAGTAATTCCTAAACTCTCCTAAGAGGTATTCGCCACCACGATCAGATCGTAGTGTTTTGATACTTTTACCAAGACGTTTCTCCATATCAGCCTTGTACTCTTTGAACTTATCAAAGCACTCAGACTTGCAGCGCATCAAGTAAATGTATCCGTATCTTGAATAATCATCTATAAAAGAGACAAAGTATTCGAAACCACCTCTTGCCTGGATAGACATAGGACCACACAAATTAGAATGAACCAGTTCTAACATATCTTTGGCTCTATACCCCTTGGCCTTAAAAGGTCTCTTGGTCATTTTACCTTCCAAGCAAGATTCACAGGTTGGAAAGTTTTCCAACTCTAATGTACCCAAGAGTCCATCGACTATAAGCCTTTGAATCTTATTTAAGTTAATATGACCAAGCCTTAGATGCCAAAGATATATTTGGTTCATTTCTCTTATTAGAGTTAGAAGATGTATTATTAATTTCCATTTGTTGCTTTATGGGAGAAATTAGATTTAATGTATATAAATTGCCAACCAATGCACCAGAATAGATAATAACTCTATTTCTCTTTATAACTACATTATTACTGAAAGAAACAAAATATCCATCTAAATACAGTTTAGAAACTGAAATTAAATTCTTTCTAAAACTGGGTACATAAAGACAATTTCTTAAAACCAAACTTCTATTCCTATCAAAAGGTAAGTAGACGTCTCCCACTGCAACAGCCGCCACCTTAGTAGCATTGCCCATGTAGACGGTTATCTCTCCAAATAGTCATCGGGTTTCCTGGAACCCCTGCAAAAAGTTACAGACATGATCAGTGGCTCCCGTATCTACACACCAGGTGCTGGTAGATAACACCGCTAAACATGTTTCAACTACTAGAGAATGAGATATACCTTTATTGTTCTGATTCCTACGAGGACAGTCCGCCTTCCAATGTCTTGACTGCTTGCAGATAAAGCACTTGCCCTTCGGATTCTTCATTCCAGCTTTTTGTCCTGTACCCTAAGGTTTATTCACCTTCTTTGCTGAAAAGACTTGTTTCTTCTTCTTCTTGCCTTTTGACTTAGAAGTAGAACCATTTTTAGCATAGTGAATCTAAGAACTGTGACAAAATATACCTTCTGTTGCCTGTAGTTCTGTCAGAAGTTCCGCCAATGTATACTCCCTTTTAATCATGTTATAGTTCAGGTGGAACTTCTCAAAACTTCTGGGTAGCGTTTGGAGAATTATATCGACCTGGGGTTCCCCATCGATTTCACCTCCAAGGACTTGTATTTAATTCAGATAAGCCATCATTTTGAGGATATGATCCCTTATGGGTGCCCCCTCTGACATGGTGGCTGTCATTAACTTTCTCATTGTCTCTTGCCTAGCAGTCCAACTCTGGTGCCCAAAGGGTTCTTTGAGATTGTTCATTATATTATAAGCAGTTGGTCAATCTTGATGCTGATGTTGCAATACATTTAACATTGAAGCCAAAATGTAACACCGCGCTATCTTATCTACTTTTACCCATTTCTTATGATATTCAATCTCCTCTAAGGTAGAATCACCATTAGGTGTATCTGGGCATACCTCTGACAGTACAAACTTATAGCTTTCAGCAGTTAAGACAATGTCCAGGTTTCTTTTCCAATCTATATAGTTGGGACCAGTAAGTCTATTCCCTTTCAGAATAATGGCCAGTGGGTTAAAAGTCATCCTAAGAATCATAAAAATAAACTTTGGTCAAGGCTCTAAATTTAGAATAATATTGATTCCTCAAACAATACTATTTTAAATTAACCAACACCTCAAATCACCGTGAATTTTTCATACCACGATAGTGTGGACGTATACAAAATCAAACATTTGTAAGAGGAGGTTTTACCCATTAATTTTATTCTTGTCAACCTAACTTTATGACAAATAAAATTAATAGTTGGTTTTCCTTTGGTCACACAAATAATAGCAGTGATTTCGATGGGGAGGATACTATTAAACGTGCCTAAGTGTATACCATTACTTGACACTTAGTCCATTAATAAGATTGTGCCCCTTCCGATGGGGAATATCACACGCTCTTAATTAATTTCCTATAGTCATCCAAAATGGAAGTTTGATCTAGTGATCCGCAAACAAACTCATCTGATATGGAGGAAGGCACTCAGAACCAACGCACAAGTTTGTTTGCATCACTTACAAACCAGTAATGGAGACCGTGAAATTTATTTTAAAAATCCCTCTCCCACTTAGCTATTTAAGGTGAGGAATTTTAACCTATGCAAGCATACATCATATGCACACACTCACATCATAGTAAATAAAAGCAATAAATTTGGAAATTACTTTTCCAACTATTATGGCCTTTTCCATCACTGTCCTCCGTGTGCTCCAACCCTAGCTGCTACCATCTTTAGCCACCACCATTGGGTCCAGTCATCGCATCTATCTTGCTTCTTATTCCGCTATGCCTCTGGTTCTCTAATAGCACCACACCTCGCAAGGATACGATCCGTGACAAAAATAGAATTTTACATATATCGATCCTATATTCCATAAAGGAATGCACATGTATTCTAGATCGAACAAAAAAGTAAAATTCTAAAACTAATATAGCTCCTGCTGTATTTGATACATACAATCATGCACACATAAAAATAATACCCTTGACATGTCCAAGGGTCCAATCACACACAATATTTATATGCCATAATAGTTGGAGTCTGCAACCACAAAGTTAGCACATCCTACTATTATCCTGTCTAAATTATGTATGACATGTGCATAATCTATTTGAAAACCAAAATACACAGAGGCAAACCCTAGCTCTGATACCATTTGTTGGTTAGTCCTAGGAAGATCGTACCGGTTCCACTGTACAAAAATTTTGTACAAGTGTCGAACCTTTCCTAATAACCTATTGTGTTCTTTAGAAGTTAAATTAGGAATCACAAACGGAACTTAACATTATTGATTCCAAATTTAACTTATCTGTTCTTAATGGTTTAGACTTGGATCGCAAGAAAAACTTAACACTATTGATCCAAATCCATCTATGTTATAAATTCAATTAAATATTAATTTCCAAAATTAGCTTCCAGGACTGCATGGCGAGGCACATGACCTTCTTGGGTATGGGAGCATCCACCACCGCTTAGACAAAGTCTTTTAAGGAAAGCTAATATTTAATTTCCTTATATAACTCTAGGTTTAACTAAAAGGAACAATCGAATCACAAATTCGAAAAAAAAAAACACAACTTCGAAATAAATCCGAAAAACTAGAATCTAATGCCTCTTGTGTTTAGAATTCATACAAAGAAAAATAACTAGCATGATGCAGAAGAAAATTGCTAGTTATACCTCTTTTTCGTAAGCTAATAACCTCGAGATCTTCTGCCGTATTCTTCGCCTCCTCTTGGACGTCGTGTGGGCGACGATCCTCCAAGATAAACACCACCCACAGAGCTTATCCTCCTTCTCTAAGTTTCGGCCACCACCACCACCACCAAGGAGCAAAAGAGAGCAGAGGGAAAAGAGAGGGAGAGAGGGTCGACAACAATGAGGAACTCCACCAAGAGAATAAGAATTGATAATAATTGAGGCCTCCTCTCCCCTTCTTTTATATTACTTGCCCAAGGCAAATAAGGAAAGACTTTTTACAAAAAATAAAATCTTCCTCTTATTTTTCCTTTTCCCCTTTTATTTTTCCTTTTCCTTTCCTTTGATTGATTCAATCATCAAATCATTGATTGGATGATTTATTGATTTGGCCAGCCCCTTGCTTGGGCACCAAGCGAGGGTGGCTGACCCCTTAAAAGGAAAGAAATAATCTTGTAAAAATTTTTATAAGCAAAGAAAAAACTCTTATAAAATTTTACAAGCTCTCTTTTGATTTCCTAATGTGGATGTTAAAAAAGCAAAGTTTTAAAAATTAAAACCATGTTTTAAAATTTAAAACTTATCTTCTAAAATTTTCTTTTTTAATCATGGTTACAAAATTAAAAATTAAAAATTAAAAATTAAAAATTAAAAATTTCTTTTCGTTTTTTTCTAAAACCATGAGGATCGTTAAAAAAGGAAAGTTTTAAAACTTTTAAACTTTCTTTTAAACCATGTGACCTAATTCAAATAAGGAAAGTTTTATATTTTAAAATCTCTCTTTTAAAACTTGTAGATTTCTACAAAGAGAAAATTTTAAAAATTCAAAACATCCCTCTTAGTTTGAATTATTGTGGCCGACCCCTTCTTGCTTGGGCACCAAGCAAGAGGCCGACCCTATTGAGGAGGAAGTGGCCGACCACATGGCTTGGTCACCAAGTCATGGGCCGACCCTCTCTTGGACACCAAGATGAGCTTTTCCATGAGTGGATTTAAGGCATTAATGAAGCTACGACAGGGACCTAGAGGAGAAATTAGTTTTGGCCTTCCAATGAGCTTGAGTATCCCGTGTTCGCCCCGAACACACAACTCAAGTTCATCAATAATAACTCATTCCACTAGAGAGTTATTATTGCACTACCGCACCAATCCCAAATTACATTATGGGCTCCTTCTTACTATGAGTGTGTTAGTCTCCTTGTGTTTAAGATATTGAATGTCCATTAATTTAATTGAGTTACTGACAACTCACTTTAATTAATGTCTTAGTCCAAAAGTAGTACCACTCAACTATATTGTCATGTCGGACTAAGTCCACCTGCAGGGTTTAACATGACAATCCATATAAGCTCCTCTTGGGGATATTCTCAACCTAGATTACTAGGACACAGTTTCCTTCTATAATCAACAACACACACTATAAGTAATATCATTTCCCAACTTATCGGGTCTATTGATTTATCGAGCTAAATCTCACCGCTTGATAAGTTAAAGAAATAAATACTAAATATATATACTTGTTATTATATTAGGATTAAGAGCACACACTTCCATAATAACTAAGGTCTAGTTCTTTTATTAAGTTAGTATAAAAAGAACTTACCTAAAATGGTCCTACTCAATACACTTAGAGTGTACTAGTATAATTTATTAGTCAAGATAAACTAATACCTAATTACACTACGACTATTCCAATGGTTTATTCCTTTCTATCTTAGTCGTAAGCAACTGTTTATAATTTATAAAGAACTGATAACATGATCTTCTGTGTGTGACACCACACACCATGTTATCTACAATATAAATTAATTGAGCAACTACACTTAACAAATAAATGTAGACATTTGACCAATGTGATTCTTTTATTTCAAAAATAAATGTTTACAAAAGCTAGACTTTTAGTATACACTCTAACATAATTTTCGGTTGTAATTCTTGATGATTTCAGCTATGGTGCATGTGATTTCTTGTGCTAGTGTAGGGTAAGGTTTTGGGTTTTGGATACCTATTGTAGCTTAATCTATATTTGCTCATTAATAATTAGGGGCTAAATCATGGTTAGTAACCCTAATCGTGATGGTGTTTGACTGGAATTGTGAGTACTGAGGGCTTTACATAATCTAAACAATATATGGTTTGAATTAAGGTTTGGATTATTTCTAATTAAAATAGTAAAGGGGAATTAGCAAAGGGTAATGCATGAGCTAGGATTAGTTACCTGTTTTGTAAATTGGCATAGTATTTTAATTCATATAAAGTTAGTTAAAATTGATACGTTGACGCAGGGCTTTGATTGAGGCGGGCGTCGTGACGAAGGGGGTATTGGATTCAGACTACGTTTAGAGGTGAGTACTTCTTACTTTGACTCTCTTTAGTTCTTTGGAACTTGGTGCATGAGCTATTCTTGGATAAGGATTGTTTTACCTTGATTCCACTCGTAAATTTTTTCTGTGCTTGATACTTCCACTCAAACCTTTGAGATATTCATTTCTATATCCATGCAGTCTCTTGTTGCCATCTATAATATTTAGCAGATATTAGATACCAACCTTGTATGCTTTGATTATTGTTTATTTATGTACCGTATTGAGCATGCTAGATTCATGTAGCATACCTGATTCCTATTTATATGTATATGATGACTATTGTATTTTGCGCATCATATCATTACATGCATGTCAATGATGAATTCTCCCTTGCGGTCGAGAGAGTCGTTGACCAGGACCGCACGCTCGACCACTCGAGAGAGTAGTAGCTGGATGATGTGCGTAGATTGTATACACTTGTTTAGCATGTTTTGACACACATTCACATGTTTTACGCATGCTTTATCTATGCATTTTCATACTCTTTGCTTTACTTTTAGCATATTTACTCTTCTTTGTTCGGAGATCTTCTCGTGTGCATTTTATGTCTACAGGAGTCGAATTTGGAGAAGAATTGATGTTCATGGCCAACTCTACAAGCAAGTGAAGGAAGACAACATCAGCCATGTGAACCACACGACCATGCCAAGGGAAAATGACCTTGGCTGTGTGGAGCAGACAACCCGTGTAACATCAACAGAGAAGAAGCATGACATGGCTGTGTGGATTCACATGACCATGTCATCCATGAATCAATTCCAGAACACAACCGTGTGGATCTACACGGTCATGCAACCTTTCCAGAGCCAAAGCACTGCCAGGTCGTGTGTGCCACACGACCGTGTGACACTTCCATAGACAAGGATTGGCTAAGTCGTGTGGATCTGCACGACCGTGCAAGCTAGCCAAAGACAAAGCATAGCACGACTGTGTGAGAGTCACACGACTGTGTGACTTTAACCGAGAGGGAACTAAGCAAGGCCGTGTGAGATTCACACGGCCGTGCCACGAGTTGTGTGGTGCCCAAACCCCCTGCTCTATATAAGGGTTTCTCCTCCTTTGAAAGGGGGGAGGCTCTCCCTTTGGGGAGATCGAATCTTGAGGCTTTCCTTCACCTTTTGAGCATTAATCCTGCGATTTCAAGGAGTTTTCCATCCAAGATTCGACTTCGGTGGCACGGATTAGTTTCAAAGATCACTCGTCGCCTTTAGATAAGCATTTCTTCTTTATCTTCTTGATTGAGATCGAAATGTTTACGATCATCTTGTCTTCGGTTCTTTTCTCTTGTTTCATGGAGTAGATCTCCTTGTTCTAGGATGGAGGGAGTATTTATGATGTGAATTGATGTATGAATCCATGGATTTTCCAACTTCTTGTTTCAATGATGTTGTTATGTTTTGTATCAATTTAATCTTGTGTGGATTGTTGTGTTTGGATCTAATTACCATTCTTGATTGGATGTTTGTAATTCTTGTGGATCTTGTAGAGGAATTCTCTAGATTGTATGACCAAGGGGCATCGTGACAGAGCTTCCCTGTTAATGGACATTTAGGGGATCACCTTGAAGGGTGATGCAAGAATCTACAAAGAAGAGGGATAGCTGAATGCGTTGTACCCTATATCTTGATGTGAATTAATTAGTGATGAGTTTCTATGTTGTATGACCAAGGGACGTCGTGACAGGGCTACCCCGTTAATGGACTTCATAGGGATCATTTCTATTTAGTTTCTTAAGGTGTAGATTAATGTCCCTAGCCGATGTTTTCTGCAGAAGATAACCGACAACTTCTTGCAAACGCATGACAATTGAGGATAGGGTTGGTAGACCATATTACATTGATAAGTATCACAAAGAAACCAAATCTCCTAGAACTTCCATAAGACCTAGTTTCCTGCACTACCTTTTTATTTCTATTTTCTAGTTTTGTTTTAGTTCGTGTAATTCTTGTTCGGTTGTTTAGCTAATTCGTTTTGTGACATCTTTAGTGATTATAACCAGTCTCTGTGGATACGATATCTTTTTATATTTCTGACGATGTATCCGTACACTTGCGGAGACGTAATAAGTTTTTGACGCCGTTGCCGGGGATTGCGTCTATAACATTAGAGATTATCATTTGAGTTAGACTAAACTTTCCTTTGTTTTTCTTACATCTAACTTGTAACTAATTTTCTAATTCTGTTCTTTAAATTTTCTTTGCATTCTTCATTCTTTTTGTTTGTAAATCAAATTCTTTGGTTCTTTGTTCTTTTCTTTGTAAATCAAATTTTGCAATCTTGTTCTTGTGTATGCGAAGATTTAACTTTACAGGAGATTTATTTCCTCTTGATCCTGAAATTGATAGAACCTTTCATAGAAGGAAAACCTCGCAAAGACAATAAGAAGAACAAGAACACTTAAACATAGCGAACAAACCACTTAAAGATTATACAACACCATATGCTAGAGGACTTCGTTCAAGTATTATTAGACCATCTATTGAAGTCAATAATTTTGAGATAAAGCCTGCAATAATCACTATGGTGCAACAAAATAAATTTGGTGGAGGACCGCATGAAGATCCTAATCAACACTTGGAAGTTTTTTATGAAATCTGCGGTACCATGAAAATGAATGGTGTACCTTCAGAAGCAGTGAGATTATTATTATTTGGATTTTCTTTACGAGGTAGAGCTAAACAATGGTTGAATTTTTTAGCTCCAAATAACATTACCACTTGGGAGTAATGTGAGCAACAATTCTTAGACAAGTTCTATCCTCTAAGCAAGACATCTCATATGAGAAATCTTATTGTAAGCTTCAGACAGTCAGACTCAGAATCCTTATTTGAAGCATGTGATAAATACAATAATATGCTCAGACAATGCCTACATCATGGATTAGAGAAGTGGTTAGTGTTGCACACATTTTATAACGACATCAACTACTATACTAAGGTGCCCCTAGATTCAGCTGCTGGAGGAGCACTTATGAATAAGAGTTTAGATGAGGCCGAAGATATCATTGAAAGTGTAGCACATAATCATCATCAATGGGCAACTGAAAGAAATGGAGGCTATTCTTATTCAAATCCAACAAAGGCATCAGAGAAATTCAATGTAGATGCAATCACTATGATGTTTGCAAAACTGGATGCTCTTACAAAGAAGCTAGAAAATATGGGAACAAGTACTAGTACAGTCAATGCCATTATATGTTGTTGTGAAACACGTGGGAGTTTTGATAATGCTCAAGACTCATGTCCTCTAGAAGCTATCTCAGCACAAATCAATCAATTAGAACAATGTGATGCTATCATGAGCTATAATCAGAGACAGAACAATCCATATTCAAACACATACAACCCTAGGTGGAAGAATCATCCTAATTTTTCCTATAGAAAAAATCAAGAACAAGGACCATCTATGGGGGTAAGGCTAAGTTTCCAGCTTGGGCAATAAAATTTCCAACAACAACTACCTTCTCAAAGCTATCAATCTTCTAGAATTGAGAAAATGCTTGAGCAAATTTGTAACAACCCAAATTTCCTCATTACGAGTCATAATAGTGCTTAAAAATATTTAGAAATGCTTTAGAAATATTCTAGAGATTTTTAGGAATTTTTAGAGTATTTTTATGTAATTTTCGGAGTTCGTTTGGTATTTTTACCAAAAGAAAGAAGTTTCAAAAAAATAAAGAGGTTCGGCCGAGGTTCGAACCCGCGACCTCCGACCCGATCTGAGACTTAAGCGAAGTGTGATGACCAAGAACCCAACAGGGCCGTACTGATCAAAAAGAGGATGAAATATATTTATGTGGTAATAGATAACAGAAATATTTGGGTATTAAGAGGAGAATTTGAGTTATTTGCTTGTGACCTAACTTTTCCCTTCTCCCTCTCTCGCGTGCGACGGCGGCTCGATTTGGGCGGAAGACGAAGCCGAAACTAGGGCTTCGTCTCCGGCGGCCGGCGAAGGACAAATCTCGTGAGCTCTTCACGGATTAGAGACCTTCTCATCGAGGGAATCCGTAGGCACGAAGAAAAGGTTGGAAATTCGAGCTATCCGAAACCCTAGAAGCTGTTTCTGGGTTGTAAGTCCAAGCACGAAGGTAAGTGCTTCTCACTTGCGGTAGGAGTAGCTTTTGGAAGTTGATTCTTCTTGTTTTTCCGAAGTATGATGTAGGAAGCAAAGTACTTGATGTTCTGCCGTGAGTTTCATTAAGGAAACGAAAGGGGAATTGTTTAGGTTTGATATGTAGTTATCTTTTTCTATTAGTTTCCTCATACATGTGGTTTTGAACTTACTTTATGTGTTATAGCAATTCTGCTATAGGTTTTCTGTTAAACCCGAACAAGAACAACCATGAAGCTTAGTAAGAATGATTTTCTTCTCTTTAGTATGCAGACCCAAATTGTTTAATTCTAGTCAATAGATGTGAATATCCTTATGTAGCCGTAGCACTGAACAGGAGGAATGATGTGTAGCATTTTGGGTGCTTTTGTTTCCTTACCATGGCACTGAACAGAAGGATGGATGGTTTCAGTTTGTGTTGTAAAAGGGCACGAACATCCCTTTAGAGTTTATAGTGCAGATTTTTGTGGAGCTTATAGTGTAGAATTTTGATTAGCATAGTATGTAGAATTTTGTTAGCATAGTATGCAGAATTTTGATTAGCATAATATGCATAATTTTGTTAAGTTGGTATGCAGATTTTTTGTTAGCATAGTATGCAAAATTTTGATTAGCATAGTATGCAGATTTTTGTTAAGTTAGTATGCAGATTTTCGTTAAGCTTTGTATGCAGATTTTTGTTAAAGCTTTGTATACAGATTTTTGTTTAAGCATTTCAATATTAGAATTTGTTTAAACATTTCAGTTTTTAAAGAAGTATTCCTTTATTAGAAGTATTAACAAGAACAAGTATTCTACTTGAAGAGGTTAGTACCCGACTTCCGAGGTTGTCGCTAAACAAATCCAGGTGACCGTTTCTGAGGTCTCGGCCCTGGTAAGACCAAGGTCTTTACCCTCGTAGGACTGGTGGCTTGCTACCCCAGTTGCTATTAGGGAGCGCGTAATGGTACTAAGTCTGGGCCCAAAAGATTATTATTTTGAAATATAAAAGTATAAGATTTTAAACAAGTGAAATAAGCTTCACATAAGTTTAAAATTCAGCAAGTTTAGTTTCTTTTATGCTAGCATGTTGTTTAGATTTTCGTACTGTTGTTAGATGAGCATGAGCGACTTTATATGTTTAGCATTTCAGTATGTTTTGTTTATTTTGCTATTAGATGAGCATGAGTAGTATGTTCTTTTAAGCATTCAGTTTTTAGATTTCTTCCTACTCACATGCATATTCAAGTTTTGTGAGTTAGATAGCGCTTACTAAGCATTTTTCTTATAGTTGTATTTCCTCTTACTGCAGATAAAGGAAAGGAAAAGCTATAGCGAAGGAGAGCGACAAGGAGGTATGGATGGATGTGTGATGTTTGGACTATGGAAGCCTCGGGACTTAGCTTAAAAATTTATTAAGATTTTGTATTCAGAATGTTGGAACTATTTTTTCATGTTGTTAGATTTGCTCATTGGATATGTTATGTTTAGAACTCTTCCTTTTAATTGTTGAGCACATTAGTTCCATAAATTGAGTTATTTATGTTTTCCGCTGTTACATATTGTTTGCTTTGAGTTTTGAGTTGTATCACTGTGGCATGCATATACAGACTGATATGTTTTAGTTGTAAGCATATACTTGAGTAGTATGTTGAGATGAGTCATGTATGGTTGTAACTGCTATTAAATTGCAGTTTTTGAGAGTTTTAAGCATAGATATTTTCATGTGAACAACTTTAGTTAAGTATAGTTAGTAGTCCAGTAGTGGTCCCACCCTCACAAACTAGTAGGGAGGAGGGTGGGGTCGTTACAAGTTGGTATCAGAGCAGTCCCAATTCTCCAGCATCACACACACATCAGCATCAACCTTGCCATCTTCAAGTAAGAATGTATTTATACTTTCTATAAATGTTTTCCTTTATTATTTATGTGCAGTATAGAGAAATGTTTAGAAGTACTGCTCACCTGTAGTAAGAGGTATTTTCCGTTAATTTCTCGTCGTAGAAATATTGTATGTGCAGATTTATTTTGTGTTCTATGCATGATTGTGTGTTACCTAGTTAGTTTCAATTATAGATGCATATGGAAAAAAAAAATACCCTATCAGTATTTTGAGTTTAAGAAAAGTATAAGAAAGATAAAGAAAAGAAAGAAAAAAGCCAAGGCCTTAAGTAGATCCCAAAGTCAAGACTTTAGGGATTTTGACACACAAGGTGTTTGTTAAAATGCCAAGGCATTTAAAGAAGAAGTAATTAAGATATTTTACTTTGAAAAGCCAGAAATAGCACTTAAAGTGAGTAGTGGAACTCACCGGCCACAGACTGGTGAAGAGTTGGTCAGCAGGACATTAGTTGCTGAGCACTATCTGAACAGCATCAAGGCACAACAAACGCAACTCAAGCCAGTCAAGATAGAGGACAAGACAATAGGGAGTCAGAAGCCCCAGGCAAGTAAGCAGAATTGGAAGGGCAAAGATAACAAAAGGAAACGATGGAATACAGGAGGCAGCCAAAAGGGAGGTCCAGTAGACAAGCAGGCCAAGTTCCCTCCCTGCCCTAAATGTGGGAGACTACATCCAGGAGCCTGTCTTTTGGGTATGACTGGATGTTATTTGTGTGGTCAAAAAGGACACCTAGCTAAGGCGTGTCCTAACAAGCTCAAAGCACCTCAGCAACAGGCAGCGCAATACGGGTACAAGCCTCAGTTACATTACATGCCTGCAACTCTGGATGGACCTCAGCTCAGTCAAGGAAGGTTGGAGGCCCCACCAGTTCCAGCCAGTGCCAGAGTATTCTCCCTCACTAAAGAGGAAGTTGCCAGTGCCTCCACGGTCGTAACAGAGAGCATGAACTCCAAGTTCTTGACAACCCTACCTTCTGGGAAGTCATGGAGTCCAACCAGTGGCTTCGGGCTGTACCAGTCAGAATTTCAGACCGAGAGCTATATATGGATCTAGTAGTCCTTACGATGCAAGATTTCGATGTCATTCTGGGTATGGATTTTCTCAGCAAGTACAGTGCTTCGGTGGACTGCCGCAGAAGGAAAGTGATTTTCAGCCCAGAAGGTGAACCATCCTTTGAGTTTACGAGAGTGCTGAAGAGGAAGACCCAGAAATTCCTCTCTTCCCTCACAGCTCACTAGATGTTAGCTAAAGGGTGTACTGGTTTTCTTGCGCACATTGTGAATACAGAAGAACAAAAAGGACCCAAGCAGGAAGATGTTCGGGTAGTCTGTGAGTACCCAAAGGTATTTCCAGAAGAGCTACCTGGACTACCTCCCAACAGAGAAGTGGAGTTTGAAATTGAGTTGGTTCCTGATACCGGTCCAATTTCAAAAGCTCCGTACCGAATGTCTCCAGCAGAACTGAAAGAGCTACAAGAACAACTCCAGGAGCTACTTGACAAAGGTTTCATTCGCCCTAGTCATTCACCATGGGGAGCTCTAGTGTTGTTCATTAAGAAGAAAGACGGATCTATGCGGATGTGCATCGATTATAGAGCACTGAACAAAGTGACAATTAAGAACAAGTACCCTCTTCCCAGAATAGATGATCTATTTGATCAGTTAAAGGGGGAAACAGTGTTCTCTAAGATAGACCTGCGCTCTGGATACCAACAGTTGAAAGTGAAAGAAAGTGATATACCCAGAACAGCTTTCAGGACCAGATATGGACACTACGAGTTTATAGTCATGTCTTTTGGAGTGACTAATGCACCTGTAGTCTTCATGGACTTAATGAACAGAGTGTTCAGAGAATACCTTGACAAATTTGTCATCGTGTTCATCGACGACATTCTGATCTATTCAAGAACCCCAGAGGAGCATGACACACACTTGAGAATAGTACTGCAGACCCTTCAGCAAAAGCAGTTTTATGCCAAATTCTCAAAATGCGAGTTCTGGTTAGAGCAGGTGGCGTTTCTAGGTCACATTATGTTTAAAGAAGGTATCCAGGTGGATCCTGCCAAAATATAAGCGGTCAATAACTGGTGTAGACCCAAGAACGCCAGGGAGATCAGAAGCTTCCTTGGTTTAGCTGGATATTACAGGAAATTCGTGGAGGACTTTTCCAGGATAGCCTCTCCACTAACAACCCTAACTAGGAAGAACAAGAAGTTTGAATGGTCAGACAAATGTGAGCAAAGTTTCCAAGCATTGAAGAAGAGATTGACCAGTGCTCCTATTCTGACTGTTCCAGAGAGTGACAAGAGTTTTGACATCTACAGTGATGCTTCCAAGATGGACCTTGGAGCTATTCTCATGCAAGAAGGGAAGGTTATAGCTTATGCTTTCAGACAACTCAAAGATTATGAGAAGAATTACCCCACTCATGATCTTGAGCTGACAGCTGTGGTCTTTGCACTAAAACTCTGGCGACATTATTTGTATGGGGTTCAGTGCAGAATCTTCACCGACCATCAGAGCTTGAAGTATTTCTTTACTCAGAAAGACTTAAACATGAGACAGCACAGGTGGCTAGAGTTGGTTAAAGATTATGACTGTGAAATCCTCTACCACCCAGGTAAAGCTAACAAAGTGGCGGATGCACTAAGTCGAAAGTTCAGTGCAACTCTGATGCACTTGTCATCATTAATACTGCCACTGCAGAAGGAATTGTCAGATTTTGGAGTTGAAATTATTTATGGGCAACTCTCTGCATTGACCTTAGAGTCAACCTTGCTTGAGGATATATAGAGAAAGCAAAGTGAAGATCCAGATATCCAGAAGATCAAGCAAGGGATACAAAAAGAAGAAAATTCAGAGTTTCGGGTGTCAGACAGTGGAATTCTCTATCAGGGGAGTCGCCTTTGTGTCTCCAATGATGAGGAATTGAGAAAGAAGATAGTAGAAGAAGCTCATAGTACACCATACTCCATGCATCCTGGTTCTACCAAGATGTATCAAGATTTGAAGCAGAGATTCTGGTGGTCTGTGTTGGAGTGTATACTGAAAGCCTAAGCTTTTGTAAACATTTATGTTGAATAAAGAATCACATTTAGTCAATTTATCTACATTTGTTTGTAGTTGTTCAATTAATTTATATTGTAGATAACATAGTATGTGGTGTCACATGCAGAAGATGATGTTATCAGTACCTTATAAATTATAAACAGTAGCTCACGACCAAAATGGAAAGGAACAAACCATTAGAAGGTCGTAGTGTAATTAGGTATTAGTTTATCTTGACTATATAATTACACTAGTACACTCAGAGTGTATTGAGTAGGACCATTTGAGGTCGTTTCTTTTATACTGACTTTATAAAGGAACAAAGACCTCAGTTATTATGGAAGTGTGTGCTCTTAATCCTAATATAATAACAATCACATATATTTGATATTTATTTCTTTAATTTATCAATGGGTGAGATTTAGTTCGATGAATCAATAAGCCCGATAAGTTGGGAAATGATATCACTTATAGTGTGTATTTTTGATTATAGAAGGAAACTGTGTCCTAGAGATACTAGGTTGATAATGCCCCCAAGAGGAGCTCATAAGGATTGCCATGTTAAACCCTGCAGGTGGACTTAGTCCGACATGATGATAAGGTTGAGTGGTACTACTCTTGGACTAAGATATTAATTAAATGAGTTGTCAGTAACTCACTTAATTAGTGGACATTCGATATCTTAAACACAGGGAGACTAACACACTCATAATAAGAAGGAGCCCAAAAATGTAAATTGGGATTGGTGCGGTAGTTCAATAATAGTTCTCTAGTGGAATGAATTATTATTGATAAAATTAAGTTGTGTGTTCGGGGCGAGCACGGGATGCTTAATTTTATTGGGAGACCAAAACCAATTCCTCTTCTCAGTCCCTATCGTAACCTCTTATTGATAGAGTACTATACCCACCTATACCCACCTTCTATACCCACCTAAAGGGGGCCGACCAAGCTAGCTTGGGAATCAAGCTAGGGTCGGCCTAAGCTTGGTTTATGGGTGGCCGGCCCTAGCTTGAACCCAAGCTAGAGGGGGCCGACCATAATGAAATTAAAAAGAATTTTAATTTTAATTTTTTATTATGTGGAAGATATAATTTATTAAAGAGAATTAAAATTAAAATATCTCTCTTAAAAGGATCTACAAAAGATTAAAGAAAGAGATTAGATCTCTTTCCTTATTTGTAGATTGGAAAGATATTTTATTTTCTCTTTGAAAATTATTCACATGTTAAAAATTAAAATTATAGGAATTTCTTTTTATCAACCATGAAGGGATTTTTGAAGAGAAATTTTATTTTTAAAATTTCCAGAAACAAATTAGGAAGTTTTAATTTGTTGATTGAAACTTGTCTAATTTGTCTCTCTATGATGTGGCCGACCATTATAAGTTTAATTAGGAAATTTTATTTTATTTTTCTCAATTAATTCATGTCAAGGAAAATTAAGAAAATTTTATTGTAATTAAATTTCCTAATTTGCCAAAGCCAAGGAATATAAAAGAAGGGGTGGGGGTGCCTTCATAGGTTACACCTCTATTATTTTTCTCCCTCTCTTATTCCTTGGTGTGGCCGGCCATCTTCTTCCTCTCTTCCTCTTTGTGGTGGCCGAAACCTCTTTCTTGGCTTGGTGCTCTTGTGGTGGCCGGATTCTACTTGGAGAAGAAGAAGAAGAAGGAGAGAAAGCTTGCATCCCTTGGAGCTTGGTTAGTGGTTTTCTTCATCCTTGGTAAAGCTCTTGTTTTCGCCGAACCTAGCTAGGAGGAGAAGAAGGTGCATTGGTGGTTTCTCATCTCGGAAGCTCGTTGCCCACACAACGTCCGAGGTTAGAAGAGGAATACGGTAGAAGATCAAGAGGTCTTTCTAGAAGGTATAACTAGTAATTTTCCTTTCCGCATCATACTAGTTATTTTTGGAAAAAATACCAAATACAAGAGGCTTACGATTCTAGTATTTCAAATTTATTTTCGATGTAGTGTTCTTATGTTTATTTCTTTTCCTTGTGATTTGATTGTTCTTTTTGGTTAACCTAAAGTTATTTTAGGAAATTAAATATTAGCTTTCTATAAAAGGTTTTGTCTAGTCGGTGGTGGTTGCTCCCATATCCAAGAAGGTCATGTGCCTCGCCACGTCAGTACTGAGAACCAATTATGGAAATTAATATTTAATGGAATTAATAACTTAAGGTGATTTGGGTCGAACGTGTTAAGTTCCGCAGGAGATCCAAGTCAAAACCAAAAGGAACAAATAAATTAAGTTTTGGATCAAACGTGTTAAGTTCCGCAGGTGATCCAAAATTTAATTTAAAAGAACACATGGTAGCTAGGAAAAGGTTCAGACCTTTGTACAAAATTTTTGTACAGTGGAACCTCTAGGTTTTCCGAGTAGCAACCAACAGTCTGGACTCAAGAGAGATGTTGCAAAATATGTCAATACCTACCTGACATGTCAGAGGGTCAAAGCAGAGCACCAGAGACCAGGAGGAGTTCTACAACCTCTCCCAATACCAGAGTGGAAGTGAGAAAAAATATCCATGGACTTTATAACAAGTCTTCCAAGAACCACTAATGGATATGATGCTATATGGGTGATAGTGGACAGATTGACCAAGTCTGCCCACTTTCTAGCCATCAAGGTGTCCCACTCTATAGAGCAGTTGGCACAGCTATATGTTAAGGAAGTGATCAGACTTCATGGAGTCCCGAAGTCGATTGTTTCCGATAGGGATGTGTGCTTCACCTCTCATTTTTGGGAGTGTGTTCAGAATGCACTAGGCACCAAACTCAAGTTCAGCACAGCCTTCCATCCCTAGACTGATGGACAGACAGAACGAGTAAATCAGATTTTAGAAGACATGCTCAGGGTTTGTGCATTGGATTTTAAGGGCAGTTGGTGCAAGTATCTGTATTTCGCTGAATTCCCCTACAACAATAACTACCAGGCCACTATCAAGATGGCACCTTACGAAGCATTGTATGGCCGGAAGTGTAGATCACCTATATGCTGGTTGGAGGCTGGAGAAAGAAAAGAGATGGAATCAGAATTGGGCAGGCAGACCGAGATGATAGATGAAACCACTCAGGCTATTCAGAAGATCAGACAGAGAATTGAGACTGCCCAGAGTAGACAGAAAAGTTATGCTGATGCATGCCGTAGGCCACTTGAATTCCAAGTAGGGGATTCATTCTTTCTCAAAGTTGCTCCGATGAAGGGAGTGATGAGATTTGGCAAGAAAGACAAGTTAAGTCCCCGCTACGTAGGACCCTACCTGATCATAGAAAGGATTGGGAAGGTAGCTTACAAGCTGAACTTACCTCAAGACATGTCAGCAATACATAATGTATTTCATGTCTCCATGCTAAAGAAGTGTTTCCACGACCCTAGCCAAGTGATTCAGCTATAGTCAGTGAAGATCCAGGAGGATCTTAGCTATGAGAGCAGACCTACACATATAGTGGACAGAGAAGTTAAGAGACTAAGGAACAAAGAGGTACCACTAGTGAAGGTCATCTGGCAGAACCAAAGAGGAAGCTACTTGGGAGCGTGAGGACAGTATGAGACAGAAATATTCAGAATTATTCTAAGTTCGAGGACGAACTTTTTATAAGGTATGGGGAATTGTAACAACCCAAATTTCCTCATTACAAGTCATAATAGTGCTTAAAAATATTTAGAAATGCTTTAGAAATATTCTAGAGATTTTTAGAGTATTTTTATACAATTTTCGGAGTTCGTTTGATATTTTTACCAAAAGAAAGAAGTTTCAAAAAAATAAAGAGGTTCGGCCGAAGTTCGAACCCGCGACCTCCGACCCAATCCGAGACTTAAGCGAAGTGTGATGACCAAGAACCCAGCAGGGCCATGCTGATCAAAGAGAGGACGAAATATATTTATGTGGTAATAGATAACATAAATATTTGGGTATTAAGAGGAGAATTTGAGTTATTTGCTCGTGACCTAACTTTTCCCTTCTCCCTCTCTCGCGTGCGACGGCGTCTCGATTTGGTCGGAAGATGAAGCCGAAACTAGGGCTTCGTCTCCGGCGGTCGGCGAAGGACAAATCCCGTGAGCTCTTCACAGATTAGAGACCTTCTCATCGAGGGAATTCGTAGGCACGAAGAAAAGGTTGGAAATTCGAGCTATCCGAAACCCTAGAAGCTGTTTCCGGGTTGTAAGTCCAAGCACGAAGGTAAGTGCTTCTCACTTGTGGTAGGAGTAGCTTTTGGAAGTTGATTCTTCTTGTTTTTCCAAAGTATGATGTAGGAAGCAAAGTACTTGATGTTCTGCCATGAGTTTCATTAAGGAAACGAAAGGGGAATTGTTTAGGTTTGATATGTAGTTATCTTTTGCTATTAGTTTCCTCATACATGTGGTTTTGAACTTACTGTATGTGTTATAGTATTTCTGCTATAGGTTTTCTGTTAAACCCGAACAAGAACAGCCATGAAGCTTAGTATGGATGATTTTCTTCTCTTTAGTATGTAGACCCAAATTGTTTAATTCTGGTCAATAGATGTGAATATCCTTATGTAGCCGTAGCACTGAACAGGAGGAATGATGTGTAGCATTTTGGGTGCTTTTGTTTCCTTACCATGGCACTGAACAGAAGGATGGAGGGTTTCGGTTTGTGTTGTAAAAGGGCACGAACATCCCTTTAGAGTTTATAGTGTAGATTTTTGTGGAGCTTATAGTGCAGAATTTTGATTAGCGTAGTATGCAGTTAGCATAGTATGCAGAATTTTGTTAAGTTGGTATGCAGATTTTTTGTTAGCATAGTATGCAGAATTTTGATTAGTATAGTATGCAGATTTTTGTTAAGTTAGTATGCAGATTTTCGTTAAGCTTTGTATGCAGATTTTTGTTAAAGCTTTGTATGCAGATTTTTATTTAAGCATTTCAATGTTAGAATTTATTTAAACATTTCAGTTTTTAAAGAAGCATTCCTTTATTAGAAGTATTAACAAGAACAAGTATTTTACTTGAAGAGGCTAGTACCCGACTTCCGAGGTTGTCATTAAACAAATCCAAGTGACCATTTCCGAGGTCTCGGCCCTGATAAGACCAAGGTCTTTACCCTCGTAGGACTGGTGGCTCGCTACCCAGTTGCTATTAGGGAGCGCGCAATGGTACTAAGTCTGGGCCCAAAAGATTATTATTTTGAAGTATAAAAGTATAAGTTTTTAAACAAGTGAAATAAGCTTCACATAAGTTTAAAATTCAGCAAGTTTAGTTTCTTTTATGCTAGCATGTTGTTTAGATTTTCATACTGTTGTTAGATGAGCATGAGCAGTTTTATATGTTTAGCATTTCAGTATGTTTTGTTTCTTTTGCTATTGGATGAGCATGAGTAGTATGTTCTTTTAAGCATTCAGTTTTTAGATTTCTTCCTACTCACATGCATATTCGAGTTTTGTGAGTTAGATAGCGCTTACTAAGCATTTTGCTTATAGTTGCATTTCCTCTTACTGCAGATAAAGGAAAGGAAAAGCTATAGCGAAGGAGGGCGACAAGGAGGTATGGATGGATGTGTGATGTTTGGACTATGGAAGCCTCGGGACTTAGCTTAAAAATTTATTAAGATTTTGTATTCAGAATGTTGGAACTATTTTTTCATGTTGTTAGATTTGCTCATTGGATATGTTATGTTTAGAACTCTTCCTTTTAATTGTTGAGCACATTAGTTCTATAAATTGAGTTATTTATGTTTTCCGCTGTTACATATTGTTTGCTTTGAGTTTTGAGTTATATCACTGTGGCATACATATACAAACTGATATGTTTTAGTTGTAAGCATATACTTGAGTAGTATGTTGAGATGAGTCATGTATGGTTGCAACTGCTACTAAATTGTAGTTTTTGAGAGTTTTAAGCATAGATATTTTCATGTGAACAACTTTAGTTAAGTATAGTTAGTAGTCCTGTAGCGGTCCCACCCTCACAGACTAGTAGGGAGGAGGGTGGGGTCATTACAAAATTATTTCCAGTCAAAATGAAATGAAGCAAGATATCTTGAAGTTAACTCAGAGAATGGATAATTCTAACAAGCATCAGAAAAGTTTAGATAGCCAAATTTCCCAGTTAGCTTCTTTATCTTCAAGAGCACCAGGACAATTTCCTGGAAAACCTGATGTTAATCCTATGGAGCACTGCAATTAAATTGAACTTAGGAGTGAACAGACCTTCGGGGATTCTCAAGTGACTGCTCCAAAAGGGATAAAAACTGAAGAAGAGCTCTCTCCTCTAGCACTTGAACCTATTTAAATTCAGGATGAAGAGGAGAGTACCAATAAGATTGAAGAGACTCTTCCAATTAACCCACAAAATCAAGTAGTCCCTTTTCCTCAAAGATTAGTTATGCTGAAAAAAGATGAAGACTTTGGCAGATTTTTGGAAAAAGTTAAGGAGATTTGTGTTGAAGTTCCTTTAATTGATGCAATCTTACAAATGACAAAGTTTGCCAAATTCCTGAAGGACATCATGTCAAATAAAAGAAGAAGAGGAGACATTGAGACCATTGCTCTAACTGAGGAATGTAGTGCTTTGTTTGAAAAGAACACTTCCCCAAAGCTTAAAGATCTTGGGAGCTTTTATATTCATTGCAATATAGGAGCTGAATTTATAGGAAAAGCTTTTTGTGATTTGGGACAAGTGTTAGCCCCATTCCATATTTAATTTGTAATAAATTAGGTCTCAAAAATTTTAAACTTACTACTAGGGCACTACAATTAGCTGACCACTCTTGCAGGTATCCTATGGGTATTATAGAGGATGTGCCGGTAGAAGTTGGTGGAATCATAATTCCCACAGATTTTGTGGTACTTGACATGGTTGAAGATCTGAAGATTCCAATCATATTAGGAAGACCATTCTTTGCTACAGCTGGAGCAATAATTGATGTCAAAAACCATAAGCTTTCATTGATAATCAGTAAGGAAAGGCTGGAGTATGATTTGTCTAATTCTTCTAACCATGTTTCTTCTCTTTTAGTAAGTGTTTGCAGCGGGGTAGACGCTTACGAGCTAGAGGATTGGAATTTCCATCCTCACGGGAGGTCATCATACGAGGTACATGATCCAGCAAGTGATGTTGGGAGAAGGTCTCCCATAAAAATGAAAAATACATTTGCCCTCCAAGGGTAAGAAAACGAAAAGAAAATGGGAATCGGTTGAGCTAAAGACCTTAAACAAGCGCTTCTTGGGAGACAACCCAAGGGTTTCTTTAGTTAGTTTTAATTCAAGTTTTCTTTTCATCAGTTAGTATTTTTATTTCATTGTTGTTGTTTGTTTTCAGGTTGTATTTTGCTTCCATGAGCTGTCTGTGATTATTTCATGGGCATGGAAGCATGGGAGAAGTCAGAAATGGAGAAAATCATCTAAGTTGAGCTAAATAGAGCTCGGTCGTGTACTAGACACGGTCGTATTAAGTCTATAGAAGAGGAGGAGTACACGGTCGTGTGCCATACACGGGTCGTGTGAACTTACCCGAGGAGGAGTCATGCTCGACTGTGTACCAGGCACGACCGTGTGAAGATTCCAGTAAAGAAAGCTGCATTGCTCGTGTCCCATACACGGTCGTGTAAGAATTCTCGAGAAGAAGGAGGATTCGACCGTGTCTTAGACACGGCCGTGTGAGGCTAAATCAAGAAGGAAAAGAATTCGACCGTGCATCACACATGGTCGTGCAAAAGAAGCCGAGAGGAAGCCTACATTGCCCGTTCCATTTGGCACGGCCGTGTGGACATACTCGAGAAGGAGGCACCTTGGGGCGTGTAGATCTACAAGGGCGTGTAGAGCAACCCTACCTTGGCCGTGTCTATAAGACATGGGCGTGTCTAGGACGTGTCGGCTACACACCCTCCTCTCTCAACCCTTTCTAATCATCAACCTATCTTCTTCAAACTCCCAAATCTAGATCTCTATTCTATTTTTATCCACAAACTATCTTAGATCTAGATCTAAATAGTAATTTTCTTCTCCTATCTTCAATATCTAATTACCTCCATTCCTAAGATCTCATTTCTCAAGATCTATTCTCTTGAGATCTTACTTCTCAAATCACAAAGCCTTTCCCTGCTTTGAACTTCACATCATGTCTAATCTTTTGACGAAATTTCGTAAAGGAAGTGATGGATCAAGCGGTGGAAGGGAGCCAATAAAGGAAAAAGGAAAGGAAAATGTCACAAAGGGCAAAGGAAAGAGGATTTCACGCGACGAAGATAACGACAATGAATTCAATATTATTTTTAGAAATGAAGATCATAAATCTAGATTTGATATTCTTGTTAATAGAAAGATTATGTGTACACGTTATATGGATCCAACTATTTTGAATATTCTAGGAATTAGGTGTTGGGGTTCAATCAAAGTCCCACATTGAAAAGATTTGGTAAAGATCATGGGGTTAAAAGGATGCAAGATATCTCCATTGGTACGAGACCTTTTGGGTAGAGCCCAAGAGTAAAACCATGAGGGCCTAGGCCCAAAGTGGACAATATCATGCCATTGTGGAGATATGTGGACATCCTTTGGGCGCAACAATTGGTATCAGAGCTAGGGTTTGCCTCTGTGTGTTTGGTTTTCAATTTAATTATGCACATGTCATACATAATTTAGGCAGGATAATAGTAGGATATGCTAACTCTTTGGTTGCAGGCTCCAACTATTATGGCATATAGATATTGTGTGTGATTTGACCCTTGGACATGTCAAGGGCATTATTTTTGTGTGTGCATGATTGTATGTAACTAATACAGCAGGAGCTGTATTAGCTCTAGGATTTTAGAAATTTATTTTCGATCTAGATTACATGTACATTCCTTCGTGGAATATAGGATCGATATATGTAAAATTCTATTTTTGTCGCGGATCGTATCTTTGCGAGGCGTGGTGCTATTGGAAGACCAGAGGCACAGCGGAATAAGAAGCAAGATAGATGCGACAACTCGACCCGATGACGGTAGCTAAAGATGGCAGCAGCTAGGGTTGGAGCACATGGAGAACAGTGACAGAAAAGGCCGTAATAGTTGGAAAAATTAATTTCCATATTTATTGCTTTTATTTACTGTGATATGTGTGTATGCATGTGATGTATGCTAGCATAGGTTAAAATTCCTCACCTTAAATAACTAAGTGGGAGAGAGATTTTTAAATAAATTCCACGGTCTCCATTACTGGTTTATAAGTGATGCAACAAGCTTGCGTGTTGGCTCTGAGTGCCTCCCTCCACAACGGATGGGTTTGTTGTGGATCACTAGATCAAATTTCCTTTATGGATGGTTATAGGAAATTATTTAGGAGCGTGTGATCTTCTCCAACTGAAGGGGCACAATCCTATTTAATGGACTAAGAATCAAGTAATGGTATACACTTAGACGCATTCAATAGTATCCTCCCCAACAGAGTCACTGCTATTGTTTTGCGTGACCAAAGAAATACCAACTATTAATTTGTCATAAAGATAGGTAAAATCCCCCTCTTACAAATGTTTGAATTTGTATACGTCCACACTAACGTGGCATACAAAATTCACGGTGTTTAAGGTAATTTTATTTGTCATAAAGTTAGGTTGACAAAATAAAATGGGTAATGCCTCCTCTTACAAACAATTGAATTTGAATACGTCTACACTAACGTGGCATACAAAATTCATGGTGTTTGAGGTAATTTAAGGTTGACAAGATAATTAATGAGTAAGACCTGTTGGATCCCGTGATAGTTTTTGTAGGACCGTTGGGCCGGCTAGAAGGGTTGGTAAATAACCTGTCAATTAAAAACAAACAACCCTTCCTCGAACGATTAAGCTAACACTTGTAAAATGAATTAAGCAGATAAATAGAAGCATAAAAGAAAAGACGAGGCACCAGATGTTTACTTGGTTACAACCGATGTGGTTGTTAATCCAAGGAAGATTAAGCTCAAAAACTCCTTCAGGCGGAGAAGCCACAGAAAACAGAAGCTTAACTACAACTAAAGCATACAAGTGTTTGGAAATAGAATGATCGTGATTGTTGAAAAGCTTCTGGACCAAGGCTATATTTATAGCCTTGGTCGGGGCGCCTGGAAGGGTTCCGGGCGCCCCGGACAGCTCCGGGCACCCCGGAGCCAAAAGTCAACCCAGTTGACTTTTGGTCCGTGCTCTCTTCTCCGGTTCAGCTCGCCTCTGGTCTGGGTCTTTCTGCTCCGGCTCTGCTTGCTTGGGTGATCTCTGACATCCGGAATAGGGCTCACCCGAACCCATCTTCCGGTCTTCTCGAGCGTGCTTCCCTCCGGCTTCTCGTCCCTCGGAATTACCGCGTGTCCCTTCTCGTCCACCAGCGTACTCATCCGCAAACTTCGTCCCTCGGTCGCACCCCGTGCTGACCTTCGCGCTAGCTGCGTCTCTTGCTCCCTGAGCAATCTTCCGCTCCGGCTTTCGTACCTCAGAACCACCGCGCGCACTTCCTTCTCGTCCGCCGGTGTACTCTTCCGCAGCACCTCGTCCCTCGGACGCACAGCGTGCCGTCCTTCTCGCTAGCTGCGTCTTCCGCTCGAGTACCTGTGCTCCTAAGCTCCTGCACACTTAGACACAAGGTTAGAAACAACGCAGGACCTAACTTAACTTGTTGATCACACCAAAACAACCTTGGGGTTCCAACAATCTCCCCCTTTTTGGTGTGATCAACCCAAGTTAAGCTAGGGTCAAAAATAGATATGAAATTAAACAATTTATTGCAATAATGTGCAACAAGATAGAAAAAATTAAATTTCAGAAATTTTTAATTTTCAATTTGTACCTCCCCCTAGACTTATACTTTCCTTCTCCCCCTTTGATCACAATAAAATGGGGTATAAAATTCTAAGGGTTTAAAGACATAGAAAATTTTGAAAAGTTATCTGTTAAAATATTTCTAAGTCAACAATAGCTTTTTGAAAAGTTTCTAATTTTAAAAAAACTTTCTAAGCCCAAAAAGACTTTTATGCAAGAAAATTTAAACATTAAAAAAAAATTTCTATGCATTTAATTATTTATTTAGTTCTTAATTCTATTTATCAGAAAGTTTTAAATTTCCATTTTAACTTATCATAATTTCTTAAATCAATCTTTTTCAGATTTAAAATCGCAAGTATTAAACATGTAAAAATTTGTATCATGTTAATTTCTATTTTTTGAATTTTTACTTCACAAAAATATTTGAATAGCATAAATTTTAACTTGATAAAATTTTTTGACAATATAAGAAGTTCTTTCGGAAAGGTGCAAAATTCGTTCGAAAGACTATTTTGTGATTTGCAAGAATTTGACGACAAAAATTCTAACTTGCAAAAATCTTTTAACAATCGATCTCTTATCCGAAAAAATCTTTCGATAACATATTTGGAAATAAATCTTTTGATAAAGTACTTAATTCGCAAGAATCTAGTTTGCAAGATTTGTTATACAAAAGTTTTTCTGAACCGAAAATCTCTTTTGATGAATCAATTTCTAATTCAAAAAAATCTTTAGGCAGCTTTTCGACTGGTTTAACCAATTGATTAGAAGATGGAGACCATACCTGACTTACCTTTTTGGCCGTAGGTTCTCCCCCTTCATCGATCTCGGGCTGTACTTCGGCTGTTGGGGCTGTCTTGGTAATTTCTTCCGTCTCGGATTCTTCTGATGACGGCTCGATGTCTATTGAGGAGACGACTTCAACCGGTTCTTCATAGAGCATTAAGAACTTTTCCCAAAGTTCTTTCGTGCTTTTGTACTCTCCGACTCTATCGAAATCTTTAGTTGGTATTGCGCTGAGAATGTGAAACTCTGCCCGAGCATTTGCCATGGACTCTTCACGTTGCTTCTCGTTCCAGAGGCGTATGCCGATTTTCTCTCCGTTCGTGTCTTTTGGTGCTTCATAACCTGTTTTCATTATTAGAGAAATACCAATATCAGAGTTAAGGAATACCTTCATTTGTTTCTTCCATGAAGAAAGCTCTCCCTCGAATGCTGGTGGGTAGTCGCTAGCTCCGGCCATTGTTGATTCAGACGGCGGTTAGTCCTTCTGAGGCGTCTCGGCTCTGATACCACTTGTAGGACCGTTGGGCCGGCTAGAAGGGTTGGTAAATAACCTGTCAATTAAAAACAAACAACCCTTCCTCGAACGATTAAGCTAACACTTGTAAAATGAATTAAGCAGATAAATAGAAGCATAAAAGAAAAGACGAGGCACCAGATGTTTACTTGGTTACAACCGATGTGGTTGTTAATCCAAGGAAGATTAAGCTCAAAAACTCCTTCAAACGGAGAAGCCTTTTAGGCACAGAAAATAGAAGCTTAACTACAACTAAAGCATACAAGTGTTTGGAAATAGAATGATCGTGATTGTTGAAAAGCTTCTGGACTAAGGCTATATTTATAGCCTTGGTCGGGGCGCCTGGAAGGGTTCCGGGCGCCCTGGGGGGATAAAATTTATCCCCCAACGGTTGGATGGATCCGAGCGCCCCGGACAGCTCCGGGCGCCCCGGACAGTTCCGAGCGCCCCAGAGCCAAAAGTCAACCCAGTTGACTTTTGGTCCGTGCTCTCTTCTCCGGTTCAGCTCGCCTCTGGTCCAGGTCTTTCTGCTCCGGCTCCGCTTGCTTGGTGATCTCTGACATCCGGAATAGGGCTCACTCGAACCCATCTTCCGGTCTTCTCGAGCGTGCTTCCTTCCGGCTTCTCGTCCCTCGGAATTACCGCGTGTCCCTTCTCGTCCACCAGCGTACTCATCCGCAGACTTCGTCCCTCGGTCGCACCCCGTGCCGACCTTCGCGCTAGCTGCGTCTCTTGCTCCCCGAGTAATCTTCCGCTCCGGCTTTCGTACCTCGGAACCTTCCGCAGCACCTCGTCCCTCGGACGCACAGTGTGCCGTCCTTCTCGCTAGCTGCGTCTTCCGCTCGAGTACCTGTGCTCCTAAGCTCCTGCACACTTAGACACAAGGTTAGAAACAACGCAGGACCTAACTTAACTTGTTGATCACACCAAAACAACCTTGGGGTTCCAACAGTTTTGATGTGATCAACCAAGTTGGTTAGGTCCTACTGTGTTTGATCCCTGTGTCTGAGTATGCAGGAGCTTAGGAGCACAGAAAGTCGAGCGGAAGACGCAGCTAGCGAGAAGGACGGCACGGGAAGGGAGCCAACGGGCTCGGTGCGTCCGAAGGACGAGAGAGCTGTGAAAGAGTACTCCGGTGGAGCGAGAAGAACGTGCGCGGCATTCGAGGGACGAGAAGCCGGATGGAAGCCTGCTTGAGGAGAAGGCTGGGAATTGGGTTCGGGTGAGTCCTATTCCGGTTGGTCGGAATCACCCAAAAGAATGGAGCATCGGAAGCCCACGCAAAGGAGCTGGAAAAGGAGCTGTGCTGGAAAATCCAGCTCAAGGCGCCTTGAACAGTCTTAAAGGCGCCTTCAAGACTTGTTCAAGGCGCCTTCAACCCAGTCAATCCGACCGTTTGCCTTCGGATAGAGTTCTATCTGATCACTCGCTTAGAGGCGCCTTGGACCCTCGTTGGAGGCGCCTTGGAGCTACGAGATCAGATTTACAGAGGCTATTTAAAGGCCCCTGGAGCTAGGAATTCAACAACAACTCAAGCAATCATTGTATAGCCATTTCTAGCAATAGTTCTAAGCTTCCAAAGTGTAAAAGGCTTCTCCGCCTTCAGAGAAGGAGAATTTTTCTACTGAGCTCTTCATCGCCCTGGATTAACAACCGTCTTGGTTGTAACCAGGTTAACTCCCAGTCTTCTCTGTCTTTCTGTATTTAGTTTTTATTGCTTTACTATTTTATTACTATTGCACTAATTGAGTTGAAAGAACGAGGAGGGTATAGTTTATTTTTGATTTTAGCAATTCACCCCCCTCTTGCCGGCCTCCGCTGCACCTACAAGACCCTCCTCTTACGAATGTTTGAATTTGTATACGTCCACACTAACGTGGCATGCATAATTCTCGGTGTTTGAGGTGTTGGTGAATTTAAATAATATTGTTTGAGGAATCAATGTTATTTTAAATTCAAAGTTTTGACCAAATATTTGATCAGAGATAAACCAACTATTAATTTTATTTGTCATAAAGTAAGTTGACGAGATAATAAAATTAATGGATAAATCTCCTCTTTGATTTTGTATACGTCTACATTATCGTGACGTACAAAATTCATGGGGATTTTAAGGTGTTAGTCTTGACCAAATATTTTTGTGATTCTTAGGATTTCAAATGTTAGTCAATCCCCTAGCTGTTATACTATAGAATAGACTTAGTAGTCTCAGTTATGATTGGAAACAATACTTGGACTCTAAGATGGACTATCTTTTTAGAACCAAGAACAATATAGGTGTATTTTATTTATTATTGTTGAAACATGATTAGTGGTGTTATCTACCGGTACCTGGTGTGTAGATACGGGAGCCACTGATCATGTCTGTAATTCATTGCAGGGGTTCCAGGAAATCCGACAACTATATGAAGAGAAAATCACCATGGGCACTGCTGCAAAAGTAGCAGCTGTTGCAGTGGGAGATGTTTATCCTTCGATAGGAATAAAACATGGATTTTGAGAAATTGTCTTTACATACTAAGTTTAGAAAGGACTAGATTTTAGTTTCTAAACTATTCAAAGAACTTGATATTCTGCCTCTTTTAATAACAAAGTTGTTATTAAGAAAAAGAGGGAAGTTATCTGTTCTGGTACGTTGGTTGGCAATTTAAAAATCCAATAACTTCCACGATACAACAAATAAAAATTAATAACATATCTTCTAACTCTAATAAGAGAAGGCAACCTTCGAAAATGAACCAATCATATCTTTGACATCTAAAGCTAGGTTATATTAACTTAAGTAGGATTCAATGAATAATAGGCAATGAACTTTTGGGTTCATTGGTAGTGGAAACCTTTCCAACCTGTGAGTCTTACTTGGAAGGAAGAATAACCAAGAAGCTTTTTAAGTCTAAGGGGTATACAGCCAAAGATGTGTTGGAATTGGTTCATTCTGATTTGTGTGGTCCTATGTCTATCCAGGCAAGAGGTAGTTTCAAATATTTCATCTATTTTATAGACGACTATCCAAAATACGAGTACATTTACTTGATGTGCCGCAAGTCTAAGTACTTTGATAA
Source organism: Zingiber officinale (assembly GCF_018446385.1). Lineage (NCBI taxonomy): Eukaryota > Viridiplantae > Streptophyta > Magnoliopsida > Zingiberales > Zingiberaceae > Zingiber > Zingiber officinale. Next base: position 125,097,495 of record NC_055997.1, read on the forward strand.
GTTCAAAGAGTACTAGGCTGACGTGGAGTAACATCAAGGTAAAAGTATCAAGACACTACGGTAAGATCGTAGTGACGAGCACCTCTTAGGAGAGTTTAGGAGTCACTTATCAGAAGTCGAGATTCAATCCCAATTAACTGCACCTGGTACACCTCAACAGAATGGTGTAGAAGAAAGAAGGTATATGACTCTTATGGAAATGATTAGATCGATGACGAGTTATTTAGAAAATTACCAAAATCATTTTAAGGATATACTCTGGAAATGGAAGTGAACGTAGTACCTCTACTCCCATAGAATTACAGAATAGGTGTAAGCCTAATCTGAAGCATATTCGGATTTGGGGTAGGCCAGCATATGTGCTGAAGGGAGACACTGAGAAATTGGAACAGGAGTTCACTTGTTTATCCTAAAGAAATGAAAGAAGGTTTATAGTCCTTATAAAAAAAAAATTAGAAGGTCATTGTTAGTATCAATGACCGATTTTTAGAAGAGAACTATGTAATGAACAACAAGCCCATAAGTAAATTTGTTCTTAAGGAAATAATAAAGGGCACGTCTAAATCTAGTACCAACTGTGCAAGATGAAATATCACAAGAAACTGCAACACATATCACAAATGATACATAATTGCAGAAAGTGCCTCGTCGTAGTGGGAGGGTTGTTAGGAAACCTAAAAGATTCATGTTTTGGGAGAGTCTTTGGACTTGATCCCTGGTAAATATGAACCTGATTCCTGGACATATGACGAAGCACTCCAATATTAAGATGCAGCATCTTGACAAATAGCAATGAATACAGATTTAGAATATATGTATTCTAATAAAGTCTGGGAGCTTGTAGAAACCACCAAATGGTGTAAAAGTCATTGAGTGTAAATAGGTCTACAATAGAAAAAGAAGGATAAAACAGGAAGGTGGAAACCTTCAAAGTAAGACTTGTTGGAAAAGGAAATTTTTTCACCGGTAGTCATGCTAAAGTCTATCCAGATTCTTTTATCTATTGCTGCTCATATGGATTATGAGATTTGACAAGTGGATGTCAAGACAGCTTTCCTTAATGGAAGTCTTGAAGAAAGCATCCATATAAAGCAACCAGTGGGGTTCATTGCAAAGGGTAAAGAGCATCTAGTAAGTAAGCTCAATCGGTCTTCTTACGGACTGAAGCAAAGCTTCAAAGGTCTTGGACATATGGTCTAATGAAGTAATCCAGACCTATGGATTTATTCAGTATCCAGATAAGTCTTGTGTATACAAGAACTGTGATGCAAACGTGGTGGTATTTCTTGTACTATACGTAGATGACATTTTTGGTAGTTAGAAACAATATTAAAGTGTTGTCGGAAGTAAGGGTATGGTTGTCCAAGCAATTCAATATGAAAGATTGGGAGAATGCGCATATATTCTCGTGATCAAAGTAATAAGGGATCACAAGAAAAGAATATTGTGCTTATCCCAAGCTTCATATATCGATACGATCCTAGCTCGTTTTAGCATGCAAGACTCCAAGAAAGGTTTTCTACCTTTTAGACATGGAGTAGCTTTATCTAAAGAAATGTCTCCGAAGACATCAAAGGAGATAGAGGATATGAAGACAGTTTCTTATGCTTCGGCTATCGGAAGCCTAATGTATACTATGCACGAGACATAATAGAGCACAAATACCACCCAATACGAGACATCGTATAACGAGGAGAAGTTGTTGCCGCCTAGATTGCATCAAGTGATAACCTGGAAGATCCTTAAGGCAAGAGCTTTTGATGGGTATGTTGAAGGGTTGAGAATCAAATGTATGGCAGGATATATGTCAGCATAGTCTTTTAGTATAAGTGGGAGATTGTTAGAGTGTATACTAAAAGCCTAGCTTTTGTATAAACATTTATTTTGAAATTAAGAATTACATTGGTCAATATCTACATTTATATGCTAAGTGTAGTTGTTCAATTAATTTATATTGTAAATAACATGGTGTGTGGTGTCACACACAGAAGATCATGTTATCAGTTCTTTATAAATTATAAACAGTTGCTCACGACTAAGATGGATAGGAACAAACCATTGGAATAGTCGTAGTGTAATTTGGTATTAGTTTATCTTGACTATAAAATTACACTAGTACACTCAGAGTGTATTGAGCTGGACCATTTGAGGTAGTTTTTTTTTATACTGACAAGATAAAAGAACAATACCTATGTTATTATGGAAGTGTGTGCTCTTAATCCTAATATAATAACAAATACATATATTTAGTATTTATTTCTTTGACTTATCAAAGGGTAAGATTTAGCTCGATAAATCAATAGGCCCGATAAGTTGGGAAATGATATTACTTATAGTGTGTGTTGTTGATTATAGAAGGAAACTGTGTCCTAGTAATCTAGGTTGATAATGTCCCCAAGAGGAGCTCATAAGGATTGTCATGTTAAACCCTGTAGGTGGACTTAATCCGACATGACGATAAGGTTGAGTGGTACTACTCTTAGACTAAGATATTAATTAAAGAGAGTTGTCAGTAACTCATTTAATTAGTGGACATTCGACATCTTAAACACAGGGAAACTAACACACTCATAATAAGAAGGAGCCCAAAATGTAATTTGGGATTGGTGCGGTAGTTCAATAATAATTCTTTATTGGTATGAGTTATTATTGATGAACTTGAGTTGGATGTTCGGGGCGAACACAGGAAGCTCAAAGCTCATCGGAAGACCAAAACCAATTTCTCCTCTCGATCCTTGTTGTAACCTCAATAAAACTTTGTATCCATTCAAGCTCATCTTCTAGTTCGTATGTTGGCGTTGCTATTCAAGGATGCTTCACGTCACTGATGTGTCAATGTGAGAAGCTTGCCACGTGTAAGAACCTTCTCAATGCTCATGTGTCAACATGAGAAGCTTGCCACTTGTGAGAAGCTTTAAGAAGCTTTGAAAAGCTTGAACGTGAGAAGCTTGCCACGTTGATAGCTTTGAGAAATTGAGAAGGCTTGCCAACCTCATGTGTCAACATGAGAAAAATTCTCAACGTTGATGTGTCAACGTGAGATGAGAAGTTTTGAAAAGCCTGCCAATTTTATCAACTCGAGAAACTATGGCCGACCAAGATAATTATAAAAAGAATTTTTAAATTTAAAATCTTTTTTTTTTTACCTTCTATCATTTTTAAAAAGAGATATTTTAATATTAAAATTTTCCTTTTTTATAATAAGTCACATGGTTTAAAAGAGAGTTTTAAAAATTTTAAAAATTTTCTTTTTTTAACCATCCACATATTTTTTTTTAAAAGAGAATTTTAAGTTTTAAAATTTTCCTTTTTTGTAATCATGTAAAAGGGATTTTTAAAAGAGATGTTTTAAAATTTTAAAATTTGGTTTTAATTTTTAAAACTTTCTCTTTTTGATATCCACAATAGGAAATTAAAAAGAGAATTTTATTATTGTAAAAACTCTTTCTTTTTTTGCCATGAGCCAGGATTATAAAAGAAGAGGATGTGAGGGCCCCATAAAATAATAATTCTATTCTTCTCACCTTCTCTTCCCCTTGCTTGGTGGCTGGCCACCTATTATTCTCCTTGTTTGGTGGTCGGCTTCCCTTTCCCTTTTTCTTTTTTCTCCCCTTTGCTTTTCCCCTTGTGTAGCCGACCTTATTCTTCTTCTATTGCTTGGTGGCCGGCGGTCCATTGAGGAGAGGAAGAGCTTGCTTAGAGGAGAAGAAGAAGAAAGGAAAGTATTCCTATTGTGGCATCCCTTGGTGGTCGGATCTTGTAAGGAAGAAGAAGTAGGCTTGGGTGGTGTTCATCTTGGTAGATTGTCGCCCACACGACATTCAAGAGGAGGAGAGGAATACAACAGAAGATCAAGAGGTCGTTGCATACAAAGAAAGGTATAACTAGTAATTATTTTCCGCATCATACTAGTTATTCTTTGTATGAATTCCAAACACAAGAGGTATTAGATTCTAGTTTTCAAATTTGTAATTCGAGTTTGTGTTTTTTTTTGTTTTCAAATTTGTGATTCGATTGTTCTTTTTGGTTAAACCTAATGTTATTTTAGGAAATTAAATATTTAATTTCGTTAAGAGGTTTTGTCGAGGCAGTGGTGGATGCTCCCATACCCAAGAAGGCCATGTGCCTCGCTATGTTTGACCTTGGAACCGATTTTTGAAATAGATATTTAATTGAATTTATAGCATAGGTAGATTTGGATCAATAGTGTTAAGTTCTGCTTGCGATCCAAGTCTCAACCATTAAGAACAGATAAGTTAAATTTGGAATCAATAATGTAAAGTTCCGTTTGCGATTTGTAATTTAACTTCTAAAGAACACAATAGGTTATTAGGAAAGGTTCGACACTTGTATAAAATTTTTGTACAGTGGAACCAGTACGATCTTCCTAGGACTAACCAACATTAGAGATGATGTAGATTGGATGATTGGGTCTCTTGATTGGAATGATATCATGTACACACATCTACCTACATATCCTCGCATTATACTTGAGTTTTTGAGTTCACTAGATGTTCACTTTGCTAATGAGGATGACTACATTGATAAAATAACTTTTAAATTAATGAACCAAGAATTTCAATGGACATTTAGTGGATTCAATAATTATTTTGGATTGTCCACCGGTTGCTCTCGTAAGTTTTGTTGGTTGCTACTCGGAATACTGTCCTAGTTCCCCTGTACAAAAATTTGTACAAGCATAGAACTATCCTAGCTACCCATGTACTCTACTGAAGTTAAATTTGGATTGCAAATGATGCTTAACATTATTAATCCAAATTGTCCTTCTGAAGTTATATTTGGATTGGAAACGATACTTAACATTTTTACTCCAAGTTTAACCGATGTGATCTTCCTAAGTTAAATCATATTACAAAAGTTAATCAAACATCTATTTCAAAGATCGGCTTCCAGGTTAAACATGGCGAGACACTAAGCCTTCTTGGGTATGGGATCATCAACCACTTCCTAGACAAAGCCTTTCAAAGAAATTGGATATTTAACTTCTTACAGTAAACTAGGTTTAACTACAGAGACCTCAATAGAAGTACATTATCGAAATATGAAATCGAAAAATAAAATCGATAATAAAAATGATAACTTAAAACCGATAGTCTCTTGTGTTTGGTTTTTCAAGATCTATACAAAAAGATGAACTAGTCATGATGCGGAAACAGATAACTAGTTATACCTTTTTGTAGCTTATAGACCTCTTGATCTTCTGCTGTATTTCTCTCCTTCTCTTGGACGCCGTGTGGGCGATGATCTTCCAAGATGAAATCCACCCAAGCTTCTCCCTTTGCTTCCAAGATTCGGCCACCGACTAACCTCCAAGGGATGCTAGACAAGAGAGCTTCCTTCTCTTCTTCTTCTCCTTCAAGCAACCGACCACCAAGAGAAAGCAATGTTTGATGCCGCTGGCCTCCAAGAGAGAAAACAAAAGGAGAAGAGAAAATAACAAGGGTCGGACACCAAAGGATTGGAAGAGAGGAATAGAAGATGTGTTATCTCATGAGGTACCCCTCCATCTCTTTTATAATCCTTGGTCTTGACAAAAAAGGAAAGTTTTAAACATAATTAAAACTTCCTTATATTCGTCGCCAATGATTAAAAAGGAAAGTTTTAAAATAAAAAATTAAAACTTCTTTTAGTGTTTGTCATGGCCGGCCCTATACTTGTGCTCCAAATAAGAAAAGTTTTAAACATAAAATTAAAACTTCCTTATTAGTTTTCGGTAAGAAATTTTAATAAAAATTTCTCTTTTAAATCCCTTGTTGGTTATAAAAGGAAAATTTCATAAATTAAAATATCTCTTTTAAAACATATAGATGGTTACAAAAAAAGAAAGTTTTATCAAAAATTAAAAATTTTCTTTTAACTACAAATAAGGAAAGATATCAAACCTCTTTGTTAATCCTTTGTAGATAGCTATAAAAGAAAAGATTTTAAAATTTAAAAACTCTCTTTTAAAACCATGGCTTCCACAAAAGGAAAGATTTTAAAATTTAAAATACCCTTTTAATTTTATGTGGCCGACCACCTAGCTTGGGCTCCAAGCTTGGTCGGCCATAACTTGGCTCCAATCTTTGGCTTGGCCGACCCTAGCTTAGGCTCCAAGCTTGGCTTGGCCAACCACAACAAGATGGGTAAGAAGCTTGGCTTTAAGTGGATATAAGGCTTTATAAATAAGAGGCTACAATAGGGGTCGAGAGGAGGAATTGGTTTTGGTCTCCCGATGAGCTTGAGCTTCCGGTGTTCACCCCGAACACCCAACTCAAGTTCATCAATAATAACTCATACCACTAAAGAGTTATTATTGTACTACCGCACCAATCCCATATTACAATATGGGCTCCTTCTTATCATGAGTGTGTTAGTCTCTCTGTGTTTAAGATATCGAATGCCCACTAATTAAATGAGTTACTGGCAACTCACTTAATTAATATCTAGCTCCAAGAGTAATACTACTCAATCTTATTGTTATGTCGGACTAAGTCTACCTACAGGGTTTACATGACAATCCTTATGAGCTCCTCAAGGGGACATCATCAACCTAGATTACTAGGACATAGTTTCATTCTATAATCAACAACACACCATATAAATAATATCATTTCCCAACTTATCGAGCCTATTGATTTAACGAACTAAATCTCACCCTTTGATAAATTAAAGAAAATAAATATTAAGTATGCGTACTTGTTATTATATCATGATTAAGAGTATGCACTTCTATAATAACAGAAGTTTTGTTCTTTTATGTAGTTAGTATAAAAAGAAACTACCTCAAATGGTCCTGCTCAATACACTCATAGTGTACTAGTGTAATTTTATAGTCAAGATAAACTAATACCAAATTACACTACAACCACTCCAATGGTTTGCCCCATTCCATCTTGGCCGTGAGCTACTATTTATAATTTATAAGGAACTGATAACATGATCTTCTGTGTGACACCACACATCATGTTATCTTCAATATAAATTAAATGGACAACTACACTTAACATAAATGTAGACATTTGACCAATGTGATTCTTATTTCAAAATAAATGTTTATACAAAAGCTAGACTTTTAGTATACAATCTAACAATCTCCCACTTATACTAAAAGACTATGCTGCCATAAACGCTGCCATACATCTGATTCTCATCCCCTCAACATGCCGATCAAAAGCTTTCGCCAGAAGGGCCTTAGTGAAAGGATCTGCCAGGTTATATGCTGATGCAATCTTGGCGACAATAACTTCTCCTCGCTTTACGATGTCTTGTATCATGTGGTACTTACGCTCAATGTGTTTACTCGCCTTATGGGCTCATGGTTCCTTCGAGTTTGCTACTGCACCGCTATTATCACAATAAATTGTGATGATTTTGGACAAGCCAGGAATCACATCTAAGTCCATCAAATTCTTGAGCCATACAGCTTCTTTGGCTGCCACATACTCAGCTTCCATGGTTGAATCTGAAATACATTTCTACTTAACACTCCTCTATGCAATGACTCCACCTCCTAAAGTAAACATATAGCCTGATGTAGACTTACTATTGTCCCTATCTGATTAGAAGTCGGAATCCGGGTAATCCACAGGGAGCAAATAATCTGCTTGGTAAACTAGCATATAATCTTTAGTCCTTCTCAGGTACTTTAATATATGCTTTACTGCAGTCCAATGTCCCTGTCCTGGATTACTTTGATATCTGCTAACCATGCCCACGGCAAAACAGATATCTGGTCTCGTGCATAACATAGCATACATTAGGCTTCCTACAGCTGAAGCATAAGGAACATCCTTCATTTCTTTTATCTCTTTTGATGTCTTCGGAGACATCTCTTTAGATAAAGATACTCCATGCCTAAAAGGTAGAAAACCTTTTTGGAGTTTTGTATGCTAAAACGAGCTAGGATAGTATCAATATATGAAGCTTGGGATAAACACAACATTCTTTTCTTGCAATCCCTTATTACTTTGATCCCTAGAATATGTCCGCATTCTCCCAAGCCCTTCGTATCAAATTGCTTGGACAACCATACCCTTACTTCTGACAACACTTTGACATTGTTGCCAACTATCAAAATGTCATCTACGTATAGTACAAGAAATACCACCACGTTTCCGTCACACTTCTTGTATACACAAGACTCATCCGGACACTGAATAAATACATACGACTAGATTACTTCATTAAACTGGATGTTCCAAGATCTTGAAGCTTGCTTCGGTTCATAGATAGATCGATTGAGCTTACATATAAGTTGTTCTTTGCCCTTTACAATAAACCCCTCTGGTTGCTTCATATGGATATTTTTTTCAAGACTTTCGTTAAGGAAAGTTGTCTTGACATCCATTTACCAAACCTTATAATCCATATGAGCAGAAATAGATAAGAGTATCCGAATAGACTTAAGCATAGCTACTGGCGAAAAAGTTTTCTCATAATCGATTCCCTCTTTCTGAGTATACCCCTTCGCAACAAGCCTTGCTTTGAAGGTTTCCACCTTCCCATCTGTCCCTCTTTTTCTTTTGTAGATCCATTTACATCCAATAGCTTTTACACCATTTGATGGCTCTACTAGCTTCTAGACTTTGTTATAATACATAGATTTTATTTCTGAATTCATTGCTCTTTGACAAGATGCTTCATCTTTATCTTGAAGTGCTTCATCATATGTTCAGGGATCAGGTTTATGTTTACCTGGGATCAAGTCCGAAGACTCTACCAAAAATATGAATCTTTCAGGTTGCCTAACAACCCTCCCACTACAACGAGGCACTGCCTGTAGTTGTGTATCATTTGTGATACGTGTTGCAGTTTCTTGTGATATTTCATCTTGCAGTGTTGGTACTAAAGTAGAAGTGTCCTCTCTTATTTCTTCTAGAATAATTTCACTCATGGGCTTGTGGTTCATTACATAGTCCTCTTCTAAAAATCGGGCATCATTGCTAATAATGACCTTCTGATCTTTAGGACTATAAAACAAATCACCTTTTGTTCCTTTAGGATAACCTATAAACAGGCGAACTTCTGTACGAGATTCCAACTTATCAGCATCTCCCTTCAGAACATGTGCTGGACTACCCCAAATTCGAACATGACTCAGACTAGGCTTACACTCATTCCATAATTCCATGGGAGTAGAGGGTACTGATTTAGAAGGTACCAAGTTCAGAATGTACACTACCGTTTCTAAAGCATATCCCCAGAACGAATTTGGTAATTTTGAATAACTCATCATCAATCTAACCATTTCCATAAGAGTCCTATTCCTTCGTTCTGCTACACTATTCTGTAGGGAATACCAGGTGTAGACAATTGAGATTGAATCTCAACCTCTGATAAGTAATTCCTAAATTGTCCTGAGAGGTATTCTTCACCACGATCAGACCGTAGTGTCTTGATACTTTTACCATGACATTTCTCCACATCAGCCTTGTACTCTTTGAACTTATCAAAGCACTCAGACTTGCGGTGCATCAAGTAAATGTACCCATATCTCAAATAGTCATATATAAAAGAGATAAAATATTCAAAACCACCTCTCGCCTGGATAGTCATAGGTCCACACAAATCAGAATGAACCAATTCCAACACATCTTTTGCTCTAAACCCGTTGGCCTTAAAAGGTCTCTTGGTCATTTTACCTTCCAAGAAAGTTTCGCAAGTTGGAAAGTTTTCCACCACCAATGAACCCAAAAGTCCATCGGCTATTAGCCTTTGAATCCTACTTAAATTAATATGTCCAAGCCTTAGATGCCAAAGATACATTTAGTTCATTTCCGAAGGTTCCTTTCTCTTATTAGAATTAGAGGATGTGTTATTAATTTTCATCTGTTGATTTGTGGGAGTTATTGGATTTAGAGTATACAAATTGTCGGCTAATGTACCAGAACAGATAACTGTTGGTGCAGCGGAGGCCGGCAAAAGGGGGGTGAATTGCCTGAAAAATAAAAATAACCCTCCTCAGATCTTTCAACTCAAAAGTGCAATAGAAAAATAATAACAATTAAATCAACAGAAATGAAAAGAGACTCAGCAGTTAACCTGGTTACAACCAAGGAGGTTGTTAATCCAGGGCGATGAAAAGCACACTAGAAAAGATCTCCTTCACTGAAGGCGGAGAAGCCTTTTATACTCTTACAACTCAGAACTATTGCTAGGAATTGCTTACAGAGTTGAATACTCAATTGATGTTGAATTCCTAGTTCCAGGGGCCTTTAAATAGCCTCTGGAAATCTGATCTCGAGGGTCCGAGGTGCCTCCATCGAGTGGGCGGATAAAACTTTATCCGCAGCGCAAACGGTCACTTTTGACCAGTTGAAGGCGCCTTCAAGCTTGAGGTGCCTCCAAGGCAGATGGAGGCGCCTCCAAGGTGGAGGCGCCTCCAGTACTGGCTTGAGGCGCCTTAAGCTCTATTTCCAACATCCTTTTGCCTTGCTTTGACTTTCGTAGTTCCATGCGATTGGGTGATTTCGGCTAACCGAAATAGGGCTCACCCGAACCCAATTTCCAGCCTTCCTCGAGCAGCCTTCCTCCCGGGCTTAACGTTCCTCGAACGCCATGCACGTTCTTCTCGCCCACCGGTATACTCTTCCGCAGCTCTCTCGTCCTTTGGACGCACCGAGCCCGTCGGCTCCTTTCCCGTGCCGTCCTTCTCGCTAGTTGCGTCTTCCGCTCGACTTCCTGCGCTCCTAAGCTCCTGCACACTCAGACACAGGGATCAAACACAAAATAAGACCTAACCAACTTGGTTAATCACATCAAAACTACCACGGGGTTCAACAATCTCCCCCATTTTGATGTGCATCAACCAATGTTTAAGTTAGGGTAAAAATAGACAAACGGTAATTTTAAAGAAAATTACTAAACTAACATATTTTAGCATAAATTTACAATAAATAAAATTACAACTACTTAATAAAGATTTAACCAGAATTTTTCAAAAAAGTATATTTAAAAAAAATTCTCTCTCCCCCTAAACTTGTAATTCTCTCTCTCCCTTTGATCATAGCAAAAATGGGATAATAATAAGAGAATATGTTTTATTAAAAAAATATTAAGTAAAAAAATTTCTAAGTAAACTGAATTTTAAGTCAAACTTAATTTTTAGAATTTTCCAACAAAATTTCTAAGTAAACTGAATATTTAGAATTTTTTTTTTAAATTTTAAGTAAAACTTTCAAGAGATATTTTTCTAGAAATTTTTTTTTCTTAATTTTTTTAAGGAATTTCTAAGGAAATGTTTAAAAAATTTTCAAAGTATTATTTAATTCTAATTTTAATACTTTTATCAGAAAGTTAATTAAACATTTTTATTTCGATATTTCGGCTTCCAGGTCGTGGCGAGACACTATGCCTTCTTGGTTATTGGAGCAACAACCACTTCCTTAGACAAAGCTTCCATAAAGAAACTCAATGTTTAATTTTCTCACTGTAACCTTTTAACTAAAAGAGGAGTTTAGACTAGCAAGGATTTTGGAACCCAATAAAGGTTCCTTCCTACAGGGTTGGTCAAAAACATAGGGGGTACATATTCTTTAGGTATTCTTCTAAGTTGGCCCTGATGTTTTCTTATATACCAGTTCAATTTTCCATAAATTCTTATTTTTGATCTTAGAAGTTTATTTAAACATGCATTATTTTTTAATTTTTTAATTTCAACTTTTAATTTTTCATTTTCTAATTTTAGCTGATCATACATCTCAAGTGAACATGCTTTTGCTAATTTCATTTTCAATTCAGTATTTTCTTTCTCTAATTTAAACAGATCTTTAGAAAGAGATTTGATAAACTTAAACGACTGAGTAGGGGTTAGAGCACGTACCTTACCTACATGACTTGGTGATGCTCCCCCTTCACTGTAGCTTTCCTCTTCTGATGTTCCTCCCCCTTCATTTATGCTCATTTCTGAGGTTGACTCTTCTTTCAGCTGATGCTTGCCATTAGCGCTAATCCCGAGAATTCTTTGAGGTCTGACTCGGAGAATGATGAATCTGACCAAGTGGCCTTCAGGTTCTTGTTCTTGGAGGATTCTGGTTTCTTGTACTTTGTCTTTACCTTCTCTTTCTCCTTTTTCTTTAACTTTGGGCAGTCATCCTTGATGTGCCCTTCTACGTTGCAATTGTAGCAACGGATTGTCCTTGTCTTTTGATGTAGCGGAGGCCGGCAAGAGGGGGGTGAATTGCCTGAAAAATAAAAATAGCCCTCCTCGGATCTTTCAACTCAAAAGTGCAATAGAAAAATAATAACCATTAAATCAACATAAATGAAAAGAGACTCAATAGTTAACTTGGTTACAACCAAGGAGGTTGTTAATCCAGGGCGATGAAAAGCACACTAGAAAAGATCTCCTTCACTGAAGGCGGAGAAGCCTTTTATACTCTTACAGCTCAGAACTATTGCTAGGAATTGCTTATAGAGTTGAATACTTAATTGATGTTGAATTCCTAGTTCCAGGGGCCTTTAAATAACCTCTGGAAATCTGATCTCGAGGGTCCGAGGCGCCTCCAACAGGGGTCCAAGGCGCCTCCATCGAGTGGCGAATAAAACTTTATTCGCAGCACAAACGGTCACTTTTGACCAGTTGAAGGCACCTTCATCAAGACTGAAGGCGCCTTCAAGTTTAAGGCACCTCCAAAGCAGATGGAGGCGCCTCCAGTACTAGCTTGAGGCGCCTTAAGCTCTATTTCCAACATCCTTTCGCCTTGCTTTGACTTCCGTAGCTCCATACGATTGGGTGATTTCGGCCAACCGAAATAGGGCTCACCTTAACCCAATTTTCGGCCTTCCTCGAGCAGCCTTCCTCCCCGGCTTAACGTCCCTATGCCGCGCACGTTCTTCTCGCCCACCGGTGTACTCTTCCGTAGCTCTCTCGCCCTTCGGACGCATCGAGCCCGTCGGCTCCTTTCCCGTGTCGTCCTTCTCGCTAGCTGTGTCTTCTGCTCGACTTCCTGCGCTCCTAAACTCCTGCACACTCATACATAGGGATCAAACACAAAACAGGACCTACCCAACTTGGTTGATCACATCAAAACTACCACGGGGTTCAACAATAACTACCATATTTTTCTTGATAACCACTTTGTCATCAAAAGAAACAGTATATCCATCCAAAAATAGTTTAGAAATTGAAATTAAATTCTTTTTAAAACTTGGTACATAAAGACAATTTCAAAGTTCTATTCCTATCAAATGATAAGTAAACATCTCCCACTGCAACAGCCGACACTTTCGTAGCATTGCCCATGTAGACGGTTATCTCTCCTTCATATAGTTGTCGGGTTTCCTAGAACCCATTTATTGCTCTCTTTCCTACGAGGATAGTTCGCTTTCCAATGTCCAGACTGCTTACAAATGAAGCACTTTTCCTTCGGCCTCTTCACTCCTGCTTTTAGTCCAGTACCTAGAGATCGATTCACTTTCTTTGTCGAGCCAGCTTGTTTCTTCTTCTTCTTATTCTTGCCTTTCGACTTAAAAGTAGAAACATTTTTAGCAAAGTGGATTTGAGAATTATGACGAAATAACCCTCCTGCTGCCTGAAGTTCTGTCAGTAGTTCCGCCAATGAATAAATTCTTTTATTCATATTGTAGATATATGCCTAAGAAAAAGCAAAATCAAGGTTTTAATGAAAAATTTAGGGTTGAGGATTTGTGGAAGGAAAATCAAATCTTAAGGTCAACACTTGATAAATTAGAGAGGATCTTAAAAAATCACAAATGAAGAACAAGGGTTCAAGAACAAAAACCTAGGTTTAGGAAAGCAAGAGTCATCTAATGGCCATAGAGGTTTGGAATAAAAACCTAAAGCTAAGAAGGATATGACTTTATACCATATAGTTCCATATGATTATGGAACCAACCCTAGGTCTAAGGGTCAAGCCAAGGTTACAAGGGAGACCATCCTTAGAACAAACCTTATAAAGACTAACGTGACTAAGGCTTTTAAGAAGCCTAAGAAAGTCACTAAAATGTTCACAAAGAAAGTTATCCCTAGAGTTGACCTAGAAGAGAGAAGTGTGACCAAGGCTTCTAAGAAGCCTAGGAAGGTCATTAGAAAGGTATCAAGAGAAGTTATCCCTAATGAATACCTAGAACATCCAAGGAGTACCAATTAGTTTTGTGTTCCTAGGAGTATATTCTTTACACCCTAGATGGGTTTAGAGAGTGTCAACTCTAATTGGAAGGGTAGTTAATATTGGCGCAGCGGGGCTGGTAAGAGGGTGCAGTGATAACTCATTTATTTGGCATATTCTTTTGGGTTGATATTCAGTTTATTGGATTTAATTGCATGTGTTAATATATAATTTTTATCATATTTGTACGTGGATGATTGTTTTGAGCTTAAGTGCATTTCTCTTCTAATTCATGATATTTCCTCACAATTTGATTCTTGTTTTTGTAGGACACTTAAATTGACTCCAAGTGGTGCATGATCAAGGGTCAACAAGTGGTTCATCTAACCAAATGAAGAAACTCAAACTCAATTCGATTCAACCCATCCCAAGGAGCTTAACCCAAGTCAAATCCATCTCAACAAAACCCTAATACTACATTTGAACCTAAGCTAAACCCCCATCTAAACCCGGTTCAAATAGGAGTATATAAATTGGAATTCTCGTGGATGAACAATAGCTCGGTTAATTGTTCATCCGCAATTTTTCTCCCCGAAGCTCCCGATTCCATCTCTAATCATCTCCTCAAGCGCCGATGTCAGAGGGGGAGTTTCAAGAAAGTTTCTAGACCATCTTTCGTCCATCTGGAAGTTCGCCGAAGGGAGGTTTCGACAGTGAATTTGCAGCTGATCTGAATGCTCTGTTTCTGCCTTGTGCGGAGGAGTTTTCCTGTTCCAGCAGCTCCGCCTCATAGCAGTGAACAATGGAGGTGTTTCCCCTTTGTTGCTGAGTTCATTTCGACACCCTTTCACCCACCATCAGATCCCCCTTTGAGCAAAAATTCAGATCAACAGATTCTAGTTTTGTGCTTCCAATTTCGATTCGATTCTTGCATTCATCATTGCGGGAGGTCTTTGCAGTGAAGATTGCACGCTTCATGTGATTCCAGCGTTCAGAGCCTACTTGTGCATCTTCTCCGACGACCTGAGTCGGGAGTTTTCGTCTCCGGCCTCTTGTGCGATGGCAAAAGTGTGATGTTTGTGTAGTTGATTGTGAATGTGGATCGGTTTCATTTCATTCCTAGTTTATTTGCTGCTTTATATTAGATTTCATTTATGTCTTGCTATTTCATACCATAGATTACTTGTGTTGATTGTGAAATCCATAGCGTAGAGTGACAATGTGTTGTGAATTAATTGTTGGCACTTACTTAGATTTCATTCAAGCTTTAGTTTAATTTCTTACTTGTTTTGCTATTTTAATTGTTAGGTTTAGAATCGAAATTAAAACCCCCATTTACATATCAAAAATCTCAAAAATATGAATAACATACGATTCTAAATTACCATCCTATTGTTAGTTCCTCGAGAGATTCGACCCTGGGCTCATTATTACAATATCATTGTGTAGTTAAGGCGTTCATTGGATATAAATTGTTAATTTGATTTACGGGTGTGACAGATTTTTTATCAAAGTTTGGCACCGTTGTCGGAGAACTATAGGGTGTTTGGTAATTTTTGGATTGTTTTAATATTTTGTTTGGTGCTTAGATACTTATTTGTTTTATATATCCATGTGTTTGATATTTTGAGATTCCTGTGTCTAGTGATTTTGTTTGTATCATTGTTTTAGGTGAGACTAGGATATATATTCAGTAGCCATGGATCCATTTGAGGCTTTAATGATGGAGGGAACTGAATTTGACGATATTGATCACATAAAGAAGAGGCTCACTACCATTAAGTCAATTCCACTTCCGCTTTGGCTCTTATTATTGAACTGTATTCGCCCACCAGAAATTCAATGGAGTTTGTTCCATTACACCTTTTATTTGTCATTGTAGATATCATATCTTTACTTTGATGCATGAATAATCTCTTAGTTTGCTTTAGCAATCTTGTTGGTCTTGTAAGTAGTCTTTTTAGTTTTCCAAAACAAAATGTACCCCTTACATTTCTTTATATCATTTTAGATAATTTTTAAAGCTAGTTAAATTTGATTGTTAAGTTTTGGAATTTATTATCATTAATGAAATCTTGGATTACATGAAGTTACTACTTAATGATGGATTCTTGATTGATAAATTGAGATGATAATTTGAATACCTAGTGAGGATTAAGCCTTATTTGAGTGATGCACTTTTGTGATTGTACTCTAGAACTTGTTTTGATTCTTTCAAAACCACATTACCAATAATTGAATCATGATTATGAAGGTGAATCTATTTGTTTCTTTTTCTTCCATATATGTTTCTTGCTAATCCTCTTGTGAATCATCATATCATGTTATTTTATCTCATTTCTTAATATTTTGAATGTGGATACTTTGATTGTTATATGATGAATGATTTGGCCAAGATGACAAAGGATTAAGTGTGTGTGTTGGGGGGGGGGGGGGGGTTTGGAGTTTTTGAGTTTTTGGAGTAATTGGATGCACTTTTCTAATGGCCGAAATTTTGGATGGTTCATGTTCAAATTTAAGAATGGTGCATTGGAGTTTAGTGTTAGATGCTATGGAGTTTGCACAAGTTACAATTCAGGAATGGTTTAAGATATGAAAAAAAAATGGAGACGAGAGTTGTTTTTGTAGTTTTCTTGTACCAATATGGTTGATACTCTTCCTGTACAAGAAAGTGGTGAATGGATGACTCTTTAGATGGTATGCTAAACCTAATCATTCCTTGAGCTTAAATTATATATAGAGCATGCTTAAATAGTTTTGAATTCTGGAAATTGTTACTAAGATGATATACTCAAGCTATTCGAAGACAAATGTTGAAGTAGGTTTTAAAATACTGGAATCTGAGTATTCTGATGGTGTTGTTGCCCATGAGCTATGCTATAGCCTTTAGAAAATTTGTTTATCATTAATCCTTAAGAAAATCTGAAACAGAAATACTGAAATCTGAGGTGCAGGAATACAAGTTCTGGAATTTCAGAAACTGAGAATTTGCAGTTAAGTTGTAGGAGTCTAACATCTGTTAAGGGATCATAACTTTCTTACTAATGAAGCATCATTGATAGACAATGAAACTGATCAAATTCTGAAATTGAAATACAGTAGTTTCACCTTGTTCGTGCCAAAATGTAAGCAATAGTAGAAGTAACAGCAACATGGACTCAGCTTCCTATTATTTTAGTGTCAAACAAAATTTCCTTACAAGATGAACTCGGGTGAATCTAGTTAGAATGCTTTTGAAGTTACAAATCCTGAAACTTAATCAGGATTGAAATTATGGAATGAACTTTATATACAATAGAAATGACGCAGATTGGCATTACCACTGTGCTGTTTTCAGAACAAATCATTGTTGGATCTGGAATTTGTTTGCAAAAATTACAAGGTTGCTATTTAGTATAATTCCAAAAGTTACTCAACAGGTGCATATATTTAAGAATGCTAATGAAGGACACTGAATGAATTTCAGATACAAGCTTAAATATGAACAATGCTACTGTGGAGTAATGGAAGGCTGAAAGAGACCACTGAATTTCAGAAACATCACTGATTCTGAACAATTCGGTTGTGGAAACATGGAAAAAGGCAGAAAGAAGGAAGCTGATCATTACTGGGAATGCAGAAATAGAAAATGAGTTGAAGTGAGGAAGTGTTTTCTTGTGCCAAAGGGTTTAAACTGTTTTGAAGAATCATGGAGTTGAATTCAAACTTTGGATATTGGAGTGCTAAATGGAATCAATCCCTGGGTTGTATCCTTTTGAAGCAATCTGAAATTGTTTAGAAATTCAGGAATTGATACTTATCAGGTTGCTGAATTCAGTGTACAACAGAATTGAAATCTAAATGTTGAAAATGTGGAATGCTAATGCTAATGAATTCCAAAAATTATTATAGGGTTCTGGAACTAAAGCTTAACTGGTTCAATGATTCAATTTGAAGAAGAGAGTTAAGAATGGAATTCTATATCAGTAAGTAAAGGAAGTGAAATATTGCTGATTGAAGGTGCAGAAATGCAGAATCTGAACACTGCTGTTGATGTAGTAAATTCAAAAGTTATTTGAGCATTTGAAGTGCTAATGACATATGTCATTAAGAAATTATGGAATGCTAATGAGGTTACTGGAGTTTACTTGGAAAATAATTGAACAAAGTGGAGTGCAGAATCAGGAAATCTGCAGAACATGAGAAGTGCTGAAATTTGGTATCAAGGTGTATCAAAAATCAGGAACAACATTTAAACAAGTGAGAAGCTTGAGTGATACATGTAATGTGCAGAAACAAATGGGATTCTTGCCCCTCCATGACCTCTACAAACTTTATATCTGAATTTCAAAGCTAAGAATTACTGAAACGATGCAAGAACTTTTAAAAATATAATTGAACCATGGGTTCTTGTAGCTACTGGAATTTGATCAAATCAATCAGAATTCGAAATTCAATTAGAGAGTATCATTCCACTAATGAAGCACTTGAAGTTAGCATCATTTAATCTGAAAAGAAGGAAGGAATGGGTAGTACTTGATACTCAAAATAGTGATGTGAAAAGTTGAAATCAGAATTCAGTATTGAGTTATATCAAGTTTGTATCAAAATCCTATCAGTAGCCCTCAAATCATTTAGGAACTCAAGTGAAGATCTTGTATTTTTAGTAACAAATGGTGTTCTTTTCATTCCAAATGTTCCAAAAAATTGGATTGGACAAAATTCTGATTGCTAAAACAGAAACAGTGAAAACTGAGAATTTTAAACTGTTCGATTCAACTTTTGTAAAGAGATTAAGCTATTTGAATTCAAATTAAAACAGAATAGGATCATTATTAGCTAACCAAGAAGGAATACCAGTTTTAGATGAAGGAAGGTATTTAAAGGATCAAGTGAAGAAGCTTAAATCTATTGAAATAGAAGCAAAAGGATACTTGAACAGAATTGATATCTTTTCATCTAACAGATTTGATGCCAAATTGTTATATTGATCTTTCTAAAATTAAACCAATTGAATTCAAGCTTTTATTAATTAAGTGCTAAATGAGATGTCATATAGAAATTAAATGTAAAGCTTGATTAGAAATCTGTAAGGTCAGATTTCAGAGTTGAAATTGATCTTAAGAAATTCAGAGTTCTAGCTTTTGTGAGTTTCAAATCTAAGAAGGAATCATTGATCTTTATTTCCATAAATGCCAGCAGAATAAATAGAGATGCTAGATTTTTGTTCAGCAAAATATACAACTTGTTATGATTGAAAATCTGGGCAGCATCTAGTTCTTAAAAGCTCAACGAATCTGAATTGCAATGGGAAAATGAGACAATGCAAGAAATTTCAGAGACATGAATTGAAACCATGAGTTTTGCAACTACTGGAATCCAAACACTATGGGTTAGGATTTGGAATTCAATTGATACAGAGGCTGTGAATTGTTCAAATTATTAATACTGTGTCAACTATCAAAATTGATCTTTTTTCTCTGGAAATGAATGGAATTCAAGCTTGTATTAATTGAATGTTAAATGAAATGATCTTTAGAGATTGAATGACAGAGCTTGATCAGAATCAGCTTAACATTTTAACCATTTGAAGTTGAAAAGATAGTGTAGAGCTTTTGAACTTCTTTGGATCAAGTGTGTAATAAACTATTCAGAGTAGCACTGAACTAATAGTTGAACTCAAGTGAACTCTGTTAAATAATGGTGTTCTTTTCTTTCCTTGCTTTCCAAGATTTTATTTTTACAGAATTTTGATTTCAAAAGGTTGAAGTGCAAACTGTGAGTGACTAAAACTTAATTGAGGAGTTGTTTGGAATTGATTTTATTCGAGAAGCACATGGAATTGTATTCTAAGATTTAGAGAATGATGGAGGTATGCAGAAATGCAGAACCATAGTTGAAACTTGAAACAAGAATGAAAGGGATGCTGAAATTGTTTTCTGTGCAGAAATTATATGTCTTATTGATTCTTCTTATTAGAAAGAAATTGAAGGCAAGATGAATTTGATGGAATGGTAAATAAGATAATCTATTGAGATTTAAACTGCAAGGATTAGTCAAGAATTCCAAGGGAATCAATAGAAGTGAAATTGAAACCATTAACCGCAGAAATTACAGAAGAGTGTTGCAATGATTATTCTGATTGGAAGGAATTAAAGGGCAAACTAACTGTGATTAGATGATAAAGAAGATAGTCTTTTGAAGGTTAAAGTTCAATGTTTGGCCGGAAATTCGAAGAAGATCATAAAAGACAGAAATTCCAGAATTTCTGCTAATGAAGCAATTCTGTCCCATTTTGGAAAATGAGTTATAACAAGCTAGAGTTGTTAAAACCTTGAAATTTTTGGAGGATGAATGGATAAGGATCATAAGAAGCTAGATGAAAAGGAATTTAAATTTTTTGTGGCTAAACAATGAAAAATTGATATAAAGTCAAGAAACTATGTAGAAGATACTAAAATCTGCATCTTGCAGTGCAAAATGGAGTTCAAAGCCATTTGTTCATGGAAAATTTGAAATCTAGCTATTATTTTAGTGTTGATAAATTCTTATCTTTCTTCTCCTGAGTGTACAAGATTTTTAGACTGGGAATTTGATACCAAACAGAAACACAAAGCTAGGAACTGGAAACTGAAACCAATTCTACAGGTTGGGTATTGGACTGTAATTACAGCAGGTGGAAGTTAAAATTTGAACTAAATTTTTGTTCTATTGCAAGAAAAGAGGTTAAGTCTTGTTGTCGGTCAAGTGCAGAAGAGGGTGTAAAGAGAAAAAAATGAAAGAGAGAAGTGTGCAGCTGCAAGTGGTGCTGAATCCTGATTTTAATGTAGTTTAGTTTTGTGCCACAAGTAATTTACTGTTTTTTGCCAAATTTTCTTGCTATTTCTGATCCAAAATGAATGGAAGTTAAAGCCATCTTGATTCATTATCAAATGAACTATCTTCCAAGGCTTACTTGCTAGAAAATTTTGCTGAAATGTCATTGAAGCAGAATATGAAAACTAAAGGACAAATTCACACTATCACTGTGCAGAATCTAAAAGTTATCAGGAATTTGCTGTTTTTGTCAAGGAATGAATGGAATCAAGAGCATGCAATGTGCCAACTCATCTTACTGATTAACTAAAGGCCCTGAATTGAAATTCTGGAGCTGAATCTGTAAAATAGATTATGATCTGTTAAACTGAAAAATGGAACTTTGATAGTTTGGAAAAGTTGCTGAAATTCTGCAGATCAGAAAAGATAATGAAGAATGTAGCAAGGAAATTGTGCCAACATTCTAACTCAAGGTTCTGTCAATTGAGAATCTGACAAGCTAAATTCTGAGCCATATGATTTGTGTTGAAAAGGAGATGCTGAATTCTGAAAAGAGAACTGTAGCCAAGAAAGTCATCATCATAACATTCTGGTTTATATGATGGAAGAAACAGAATTGAAATTGAAGAAAAAAAAATCCAGAAATCAGATTTGGAGTTAATTGTTTCAATTTGAGAAGTTATTATTGGAATCTTGAAGGATTTACAAGTTCATTAGTGACTAAAATCTCTTGAATCCAAGCACTTAAAAGCAGAATTTGAATGAAGCTGGAAGCAGATTGGTGCAAATATGTTTGGAATAAGTCTGTGGGATCTAAGTCACAATAGAAATGTTCTTCTAGTTTAATAAGGAATGAGTTCTAACTACAGATGAAGAAATGAATTTTAGAAGTTATTACTGGGAGTTAGTTTCGGAAATAAGAGATGAAACAAAAACTGCTGAAATGCAGAAATTTTAAAGCTGTTGATACAGTGAGTTTTTCTGAAAATTGTTAGGCTAGTTGCTTCCAAGGAAGCACTCTTATTAAAACGAACTCCCCAAGTTAAAGAGTTTTTCGAGCTGAATAGAGAAGGAATAGCAGGAATTATAAATTTGATTGTGTCAAATTCTTGTTGCTGATTTTGAGCAACAGTAATCTGAAATGTTAGCCTAAGGTTCTTTGAATTACAAGTTCTAAAGCCAGTTTTAAATTCAGAAATTCTGAAGATGAAACTTAATTCCATACTGTGCTAAGTTCTATTACAAAATTCCTAAATAATGACTAATTAAAGTTAAATAGGCACTCGAGGGAGTGTTAATTGAAGTTTCCAACTCAAAACTTGAAAGAAAGAGGTATTGGACATGCAGAAACAAAATGGAATTTCTGATTTTGGAACTGTGCTTTGCTTACAATGGTTTAAAGCTTGACTCTTTATGACTTATGTTTAAACCAGAATGGAGTAATTAGCCTGAATTCTGGAATCCTGAAAAACATGTTGTACATTTAATTCTTATTTCTGAAATTCAGAAGCTGCAAGAGTTGTGTTGGGTTCTTATGAAGTTTCTTAGTCAGTGGAAAGCTTAGTTTCCATCTCTTTAGGAATGAAGATTGTGCCAAGCTTCCTCGTAAGTTTTCAACTCAATGGAAGGCTCAAGCAGGATTGGGGGAAGAGTTTGATTTATGAAATGAAGAGGCTGATGCTGGAAGAGTGAATAGCTACACTAGTGGAAGAGATATTGGATTTTCAGAAATGAAAACATGATTGTTTAAGTGGACCCTTTCATTAGCAAAATAGTGAAAATTAAGATTTGAGTTTGACGTGGATAGATGAGTTGTTCTTTTCAAAGAATTTCGATGACATAACGGGATGGACAGACATTTGGGAGTCTGAAACTGTTAACTGAAACTGTAATGATGAACTTGCAAATACAGTGAACTGTACTTGCAAGAAAGTTATTAAGGAATGAAGAATTTGAAGTGGAATGTAGTATTGTAAAGTTCAAGTTATGAAGCAAATTGGAATTGTTTTGAAATTAAGGGATTGAAACTATTGAGTGGCTGCTAAATCTGGATACCATAGATGGGTTCATTATCAGTAATGCAGAAAAGAATTATAGTTTGCTGAATCTGAAATGCACATTTTTTTTGTACAGAATTTCAAGAGATGTTTTATCTTTCTCTTGACAATTGGTATTACAATTTGTTAAGCTTTAATTAATCTGATCTCTGGAATGCTGAGTTGCATTGAACCTGTTGTTTAGAACCTAATTTCAGGATCATTGAGAAATTCAAGTGAAGTTCTTGCTTTGCCATTGTCGATTGGTGCTGTCCTTTTTGAGGTTTCATGGCTCACACTAGTAACCTTATTCTATCCAGGACCTGGTCATCAAAAAGACCTAGATTCAACAAGACAATGTGATAGAAATGAATTAGTTTGAAAAGCAATAGCAACCTACATCTTTGGTAAATGATGTTGCTTAATTCCTGAGCTTTAGATGCTGAGTTTATTGCATCCTCCATTGAGAGTCTTGATTGATCTATTGATGAGTTTAATTGTTCGAGACGGATAAAATTTTAAGTGTGGGGGAAGTATAGTGTTTGGAAAGCAGTAAAAATTCTTTCAAGTGCAAAATTCTGAAATTTCTATAGGTTTAGCTGAAATCTGTCAAAACAGTGAGGCATGCAGTTTCAAAATGTTAGAAGCTGTACCAACTTGATTTCTGAGAATTTCAGAACCTGTGGGTTTTAATTCTGAGATGAAGTCCTTGATTTTGGATTTTGAAAATTTTCCAAGAATAAATGAAGGATATGTTTAAGAGTTTGATAATAGATATTTTGGAAATAAATTCTAGATTTCTTCAATTTTGAATTTGGAAGGACAGATGTAGTGTGCTGAAATGTTGAAACTGTGAAAGTGCAGCTGCTGTCGGAATTCAAATCTGTTGGGTTCTTAATCACACGAAATGAGAATTTTCAGCTACCAAAGGAAAATTACTAATTGTAATTGAAGAAAAATACTGGAAGCTCAAATGTTAATGTTGAATCTGTACAGAACAAAATAGAATCGATGAGAAGCTGAAAATTTTTCAATGTGCAAAATTGTATCAATGTTTTAAATGATCTTGTTGTTCGAAGGGAATTGAATTCAAGCTTTAATGATTGAATGATAAATGAGATAGTTTATAGAGATGTAACCTCAAATCTTGGACTGAGATTCGAAGTAGATCAGAATACTTTAACAGAAAGTCCAGAAAATTCAGAATTTGTGGGTTTGAGATTGAGCTTTTAAATTCGTGAAATCTAGAAATTCAACTTGAACAAATGGAGAAGCCTTTAAGGTGGATTAATTCATCAGAAATTTTAGAATAATAGTACTCTTACTCATGGCGAATGAAGATAATAGAAGGGAACATGGCCAAGGAATTCATCTATATAGCATTCTTTTGTATCCATGTCTTCCACTATCAATTGAATCACATTGTCTTCTTTTCTTGCCCTAACACATACTCTAATTTGATCTTATTCATGCTTTTTTTTCATCAATATAGACCTTCATAATTCTGTATTCTAATGCCTAAGTTAGTGGTGAAGAGTAGAAGATAAGCAAGCATATGGTAGTGCATGAAACATTAGTAGCTTGAGTGTGCTTCACCATTACATGAATCTAAGATTAGGATTGAAAGCCATTAAAAATTTCCTTGTGAGGATTAGTTTATTGATATCATTCTTAATTTTTTCATGATGGATTGAAGTCATTATGTAATTAATCAAGGTAAGACTTGAAACCATAAATGCTTAAGTTGTTAGAACATGGCAATCCTAGTTAACTTTCTTTAATTATTTTCTAAACATGAATGAGAATTGTTATGAGGTGCAAGTTTAGTTGTTTCTTTAATTTTGTTCACTTGCACGAGATATGCAAAAATAAGTGTGGGGGATTTGATAACTCATTTATTTGGCATATTCTTTTGGGTTGATATTGAGTTTATTGGATTTAATTGCATGTGCTAATATACAAATTTTATCATATTTATATGTGGATGATTATTTTGAGCTTAAGAGCATTTCTCTTCTAATTCATGATCTTTCCTCACACATTGATTCTTGTTTTGTAGGACACTTAAATTGACTCCAAGTGGTGCATGATCAAGGGTCAACAAGTGGTTCATCTAACCAAATGAAGAAGCTCAAACTCAATTTGATTCAATCCATCCCAAGGATCTTAACCCAAGTCAAATCCATCTCAACAAAACCTTAATGCTGCATTTGAATCTAAGCTAAACCCCCATCTAAACTCGGTTCAAACAGGAGTATATAAACTGGAATTCTCGCGGATATTCATTTGTGATTTTTTGCCCTACATCTCACGATTCCATCTCCAATCATATCCTCAAGCGCCGACGTCAGAGAGGGAGTTTCAAGGAAGTTTATAGACCATCTTTTGACCAGCTGGAAGTTCGCTGGAGGGAGGTTTCGACGGTGAATTTGCTGCTGATTTGAATGCTCTATTTCTGCCCTGTTCGGAGGAGTTTTCTCGTTCCAGCGGCTTCGCCTCATAGCAGTGAACAATGGAGGTGTTTCCCCTTTGTTGCTGAGTTCATTTTGACACTCTTTCACCCACCATCAGATCCCCCTTTGAGCAAAAATTTAAATCGACAGATTCCAGTTTTGTGCTTCTAATTTCGATTCGATTCTTGCATTCATCATTGTGGAAGATCTTTGCAATGAAGATTGCACGCTTCGTGTGATTCCAGAGTTCAAAGCCTACTTGTGCATCTTCTCCGACGACTAGAGTCGGGAGTTTTCGTCTCTGGCCTCTTGTGTGACGGCAAGAGTGTGATGTTTGTGTAGTTGGTTGTGAATGTGGATCAGTTTCATTTCATTATATTCCTTAGTTTATTTACTGCTTTATATTAGATTTCATTTATATCTTGCTATTTCATCCCATAGATTACTTGTGTTGATCGTGAAATCCATAGCGTAGAGTGACAATGCATTGTGGATTAATTGTCGACACTGACTTAGATTTCATTCAAGCTTTAGTTTAATTTCCTACTTGTTTTGCTATTTTAATTGTTAGGTTTAGAATCGAAATCAAAACCCCCATTTACATATCAAACATTTCAAAAATATGAATAACACACGATTCTAAATTACCATCCTACTGTTAGTTCCTCGAGAGATTCGACCCTGGACTCATTATTACAATATCATTGTGTAGTTAAGGGGTTCATTAAATATAAATTGTTAATTTAATTTACGGGGGTGACAGATTCATTATCACGCAGCGTTTGTTTAAAAAAATAAAACAAAATATTTCTCTATTTTTCCAACTAAGATTAGTAGCACTATCACAATAATTATAAACTCAAATGAACAACTAATATAATTAAAAGAGGCTAACAGGTTTAACATGATTACAACCTAGGTGGTTGTTAATCTAAGGCGGTTGCAAATCTCCACTAGAAATTTCTCCTTCATGTAGGCGGAGATGCCTTTTACAATCTATGAAAAACTTAGAAGAGACTAGGAAATTAATTACAGCAGTTGTTGTACTATTTCCTAACTCTAGGAGCTTTTTTATAGCTCTTGGAAATCCTATCCGTAACTTGAGGGTGTCTTCAAGGTGGATGGAGGGCGCCTCCAGCAAGGCAACATCGGATAAAGCTTTATCCATTGCCAACAGTTACTTTGGCCAGGTCGAGGGCGCCCTCTATAGGCATGGAAGGCGCCGCCCTTGCTTATGGAGGGTGCCCTCCATGCTTATTGAGGGCGCCCTCTGCCTGAAGATGGCTGAGGTGCATGGGGTGCCTCAGAGGCGCCTTCAACCTCTGTTGAGGGTGCCTCCAGCATGTTTGCTCAGCTCCTTTCACTCTCCTGCTATTCTGATCACATGGGTGATTGCGGCCAATCGAAATAGGGCTTACTATAACCTAATTTTTGGTGTTCTCCTCGAGCAGGCTTCCGCTCTAGCTTCTCATCCCTCTAACGTCGTGTACATTCTTCTCGTCCACCGGTGTACTCTTCTGCAGCCCTTTCGTCCCTCGGATGCACCGAGCCCGTCAGCTCCCTTCCGTATCATCCTTCTTGTTGGACCCCGTGGTATTTTGATGTGATCAACCAAGTTGGTTAGGTCCTGTTTTGTGTTTGATCCCTGTGTCTGAGTGTGCAGGAGCTTAGGAGCACAGGAAGTCGAGCGGAAGACGCAGCTAGCGAGAAGGACGGCACGGGAAGGGAGCCGATGGGCTCGGTGCGTCCGAAAGACGAGAGAGCTGCGGAAGAGTACTCCGGTGGGCGTGAAGAGCGTGTGCGGCATTCGAGGGACGTTAAGCCGGGACAAAAGGCTGCTCGAGGAGAAGGCCGGGAATTGGGTTCGGGTGAGCCCTATTCCGGTTGGTCGAAATCACCCAAAAGATCGAAGCATCGGAAGTCCACGCAAAGGAGCTGGAAAAAAGGAGTTGTGCTGGAAAATCCAGCTCAAGGCGCCTTCAACAGTCTTGAAGGTGCCTTCAACTTGAAGGCACCATCAAGGCTTGTTCAAGGCGCCTTCAACAGTCAAAGTTGACCGTTTGCGCAGTGGATAAAGTTTTATCTGCTGACCGAGCTGGAGGTGCCTTGAACCCAGTTGGAGGCGCCTTGGACTCTCGGGATAAGATTTCCAAGACCTATATAAAGGCCCCTGGAGCTAGGAAAGTAACAACAACTCAAGCAATCATTGTGTACTCTTTCCTAGCAATAGTTCTAAGCTTCCAAAGTGTAAAAGGCTTCTCCGCCTTCAGCAAAGGAGATTTTTCTACCGAGCTTTTTCTACTGCCCTGGATTAACAACCTCCTTGGTTGTAACCAGGTTAAATCCTGTCTACTACTTAATTTCTATTTCCTTGCTTGTTTTAATTTTACTACTGCTTTTCTGAGTTGAAATCCGAGAGTAGTTTTATTTTTGTTTACAGCAATTCACCCCCTCTTGTCGGCCTCCGCTGCACCTACAATTGGTATCAGAGTCTGATCGCCTCAGAAGGACTAACCGCCAACTGAAGCACTACGATCAAGACGATGGCCGGAGCGAACATCCATCCCCCGAAGTTCGACGGGGACTTCGCCACATGGAAGCGCAAAATAGAGGTATTTTTTAAAATAGATTTTGATATTCTTATTACAATGAAATATGGTTTTGCAGCGCCGAAAGACAAAGAAGAAAACACATGGAGCAAGAAGGCGCAAGCCGATTTCGTCGCCAACAAAAAGACAGAGTTTCACCCGCTCAGTGTGCTGCCACCACAAGAGGTAAGTAGAATCGGAAGCTACGACTCCGCGAAAGATCTCTGGGAGAAATTCCTGGAGCTTCACGAAGGTACCTCCGAAGCGAAGCTAGCTAGGCACGACATCCTCCGAACTCAGTTGACGAACCTCCGGATGAACCAAGGCGAGAAGGTAGCGCAACTCCAAGCGAGGATCAAAGAACTGATAACTCAACTCACCAACCTTGGAGAAGAAGTAACAAACCGGGACTCAATTCGATACGCGCTCAACGCCTTCCCGAGAACTCCCGAGTAGGCCTCCTTAGTAGATGCTTACTACATCTCTAAGGATCTCGAGGTAAGTACATTGGAACAATTGTTTTCAACCTTCGAACTTCACGAATCTCGACTTGCAGAAAATCTAGTAGAGAAGTCGAACCTCAACATTGCCCTACGAGCCGAAAAGGACGATCCTGACTCCGAAGCGACAATCGACAAAAACGAAGCTGCATTAATGGTAAGACGTTTTAATAAGTTTTTTAAATCTAACAAATTTAGATCGCAGTCTAGTAAACATCGTCAAAAGAGAAGGACTTGTTGGTTGCTACTCGGAAAACCTATAGGTTCCACTGTACAGAAATTTTGTACAAAGGTCTGAACCTTTTCCTAGCTACCATGTGTTCTTTTAAATTAAATTTTGGATCGCCTGCGGAACTTAACACGTTTGATCCAAAACTTAATCTATTTGTTCTTTTAGGTTTTGACTTGGATCTCCTGCGGAACTTTACACGTTCGACCCAAGTCTCCTTAAGTTATTAATTCCATTAAATATTAATTTCCATAATTGGTTCCCAGTACTGACGTGGCGAGGCACATGACCTTCTTGGATATGGGAGCAACCACCACCGACTAGACAAAACCTTTTATAGAAAACTAATATTTAATTTCCTAAAATAACTTTAGGTTAACCAAAGAGAACAATCAAATCACAAGGAAAAGAAAAACCAAAAGAACACAGCATCGAAAAAATATATTCGAAATTCTAGAACGTAAGCCTCTTGTATTTGGTATTATTTCCATAAATAACTAGCATGATGCGGAAATAAAAATTACTAGTTATACCTTGTAGAAAAACCTCTTGATCTTCTACCGTATTCCTCTTCTAACCTCGGACGTTGTGTGGGCAACGATCTACCGAGATGAGAAACCACCAACCACCTTCTTCTCCTCCAAGCAAGGTTCGGCCACAAAGGAAAAACTTCACCAAGGAGAAAAACCAAAATACTAACCAAGCTCCAAGAGATGCTAGCTTTCTCTCCTTCTTCTTCTTCTTCTCCAAGTAGTATCCGGCCACCACAAGAGCTCCAAGGGAGAGAGAGAGGTTCGGCCACCACAAGAGGAAGAGAGGGAGAGGATGGCCGGCCACACCAAGGAACAAAAGAGGGAGAGAAATAATAGATGTTGTGTCTCATGAAGGCACCCTCACCCCTTCTTTTATATTCCTTGGCCTAGGCAAATTAGGAAATTTAATTACAATAAAATTTCCTCAATTTCCTTGACATGATTTAATTGAGAAAAATAAAATAAAATTTCCCAATTAAATCTACATTGGCCGGCCACATCATTGGAGAACAAATTGGAC
This sequence comes from Zingiber officinale, assembly GCF_018446385.1. Taxonomy (NCBI): domain Eukaryota; kingdom Viridiplantae; phylum Streptophyta; class Magnoliopsida; order Zingiberales; family Zingiberaceae; genus Zingiber; species Zingiber officinale. The sequence continues at coordinate 125,127,221 of NC_055997.1, forward strand.
AAGTTTTAATCAACAATTAAAACTTCCTAATTTGTTTCCAGAAATTTTAAAATTAAAATTTCTCTTTAAAAATCTCTACATGGTTAATAAAAGAAATTTCTATAATTTTAATTTTATCAATATGTGAATAATTTTTAAAGAGAAAATAAAATATCTCACCAATCTACAAATAAGGAAAGAGATCTAATCTCTTTCTTTAATCTTTTGTAAATTTTACAAGAGAGATAATTTAATTTAAATTCTCTTTAATAAATTATTTCTTCCACATAATAAAAATTAAAATTAAAATTCTTTTTAATTTATTTTTGGCCGGCCCTACTAGCTTGGGTTCAAGCTAGGGCCGGCCACCCAATCTTATACCTAGGCCGACCCTAGCTTGTTCCCAAGCTAGCTTGGCCGGCCCCTATTGGGTGGGTATAGAAGGTGAGTATAGGTGGGTATAGTACTCTATAAATAAGAGGCTACAATAGGGACCGAGAGGAGGAATTGGTTTTGGTCTCCCGATAAAATTAAGCATCCCGTGTTCGCCCCGAACACACAACTTATTTTTATCAATGATAATTCATTCCACTAGAGAACTATCATTGAACTACCGCACCAATCCCAAATTACATTTTTGGGCTCCTTCTTATTATGAGTATGTTAGTCTCCCTGTGTTTAAGATATCGAATGTCCACTAATTAAGTGAGTTACTGACAACTCATTTAATTAATATCTAAGTCCAAGAGTAGTACCACTCAACCTTATCATCATGTCGGACTAAGTCCACCTGCAGGGTTTAACATGACAATCCTTATGAGCTCCTCTTGGGGATATTATCAACCTAGTATCTCTAGGACACAGTTTCCTTCTATAATCAACAACACACACTATAAGTGATATCATTTCCCAACTTATCAGGCTTATTGATTCATCGAACTAAATCTCACCCTTTGATAAATTAAAGAAATAAATATCAAATATATATGCTTGTTATTATATTAGGATTAAGAGCACACACTTCCATAATAACTGAGGTCTTTGTTCCTTTATAAAGTCAGTATAAAAGAAAACGACCTCAAATGGTCCTACTCAATACACTCTAAGTGTACTAGTGTAATTATATAGTCAAGATAAACTGATACCTAATTACACTACGACCTTCTAATGATTTGTTCCTTTCCATTTTGGTCGTGAGCTACTATTTATAATTTATAAGGTACTGATAACATTATCTTCTGCATGTGACACCACATGCTATGTTATCTTCAATATAAATTAATTGAACAACTACAAACAAATGTAGATAATTTGACCAAATGTGATTCTTTATTCATAATGAATGTTTACAAAGCTTAGGCTTTCAGTATACACTCCAACAATCTCCCACTTATACTAATGACTAAGCTGTCATATCTTCTACCATACATCTGATTCCCATTTCCTCCACATGCCGATCGAAAGCTTTCGCCGGAAGGGCCTTAGTGAAAGGATCTGCCAGGTTATCTGTTGATGCAATCTTGGCAATGACAACTTCTCCTCGCTTCACGATATCTCGTATCAGGTGGTACTTACGCTCTATATGTTTACTTGTCTTATGAGCTCGTGGTTCCTTCGAGTTTGCAACTGCACCGCTATTATCACAATAAATTGTGATGATTTTGGGCAAACCAGGAATCACATCTAAGTCCATTAGAAAGTTCCTGAGTCATACTGCTTCTTTAGCTGTCTCAGAGGCTGCTACATACTCAGCTTCCATGGTTGAGTCCGATACACATTTCTGCTTAACACTCCTCCATGAAATGGCTCCACCTCCTAAAGTAAACACATAGCCTGATGTAGACTTACTATTATCCCTATCTGATTGGAAATCTGAATCCGTGTAACCCACAGCGATCTGCCTGGTAAACTAGCATATAATCTCTAGTCCTTCTCGTGTACTTTAATATATGCTTTATCGCAATCCAATGTCCTTGTCCGAGTTACTTCGATATCTGCTGACCATGCCCACGGCAAAACAGATTATCGGTCTCGTATATAGCATTGCATACATTAGGCTTCCTACCGAAGCATAAGGAACTACTTTCATGTCTTCTATCTCTTTCGACGTCTTTGGAAACATCTCTTTAGACAGAGCTACTCCATGTCTAAAAGGTAAGAAACCTTTCTTGGAATCCTGCATGCTAAAACGAGCAAGGATTGTATCTATATATGAAGCTTGGGACAGACACAACATTCTTTTCTTGCGATCCCTTATCACTTTGATCCCAAGGATGTGTGCACACTCTCCTAAGTCCTTCATATCAAATTGTTTGGACAACCATACCCTTACGTCTGATAATACCTTGACATTGTTGCCAATTAACAAAATATCATCTACGTATAGTACAAGAAATACCACCACGTTTCCGTTACACTTCTTGTATACACAAGACTCATCCGGACACTGAATAAATCCATACGACTGGATTACTTCATTAAACCGGATGTTCCAAGACCTGAAGCTTGCTTCAGTCCATAAATGGACCGATTGAGCTTGCACACTAGATGCTCTTTGCCTTTTTCAATGAACCCTTCTGGTTGCTTCATATGAATGTTCTCTTCAAGACTTCCATTAAGGAAAGCCGTCTTGACATCCATTTGCCAAATCTCATAATCCATATGAGCAGCAATGGATAAGAGTATCCGGATAGACTTAAGCATGGCTACCGGTGAAAAGGTCTCCTCATAATCGATTCCCTCTTTCTGAGTGTACCCTTTCGTAACAAGCCTAGCTTTGAAGGTCTCTACCTTCCCGTCTGTCCCTCTTTTCCTTTTGTAGATCCACTTGCATCCAACGACTTTTACACCATCAGGTGGTTCTACAAGCTCCCAGACTTTATTAGAGTACATAGACTCTATTTCAGAATTCATTGCCTTTTGCCAAGATGCTGCATCTATATCTTGGAGTGCTTCGTCGTATGTTCGTGGATCAGGTTCATGTTTACCCGGGATCAAGTCCGAAGACTCTCCCAAAAACATGAATCTTTCAGGCTGCCTTACAACCCTCCCACTACGACGAGGCACTGTCTGTGGTTGTGTATCATGTGTGACACGTGTTGCAGTCTCTTGTGGTACTTCATCTTGTACTGTTGGTACTGAAGTAGACATGTCCTCTCTAAGTTCTTCTAAAACAACTTTGCTACTGGGCTTGTGATCCATTATATAGTCTTCTTCTAAAAACTGGGCATTGGTGCTAACAATGACCTTCTGGTCTTTAGGACTATAAAATAAATCACCTTTTGTTCCTTTGGGATATCCTATAAACACGCGAACTTCTGTACGGGATTCTAACTTATCAGCATCTGGTTTCAGCACATGTGCTGGACTACCCCAAATCCGAATATGTCTTAGATTGGGCTTTCGCCCATTCCACAATTCTATGGGAGTAAAAGAAACTGATTTAGAAGGTACTAAGTTCAGAACGCATATTGTTGTTTCCAGAGCATATCCCCAAAACGAATTTGGTAATTCTGAATAACTCATCATTGATCTAACCATCTCCATAAGAGTCCTATTCCTTCGTTCTGCTACACCATTCTGTTGGGGTGTTCCAGGTGCAGACAATTGGGATTGAATCCCGGCCTCTGATAAGTAATTCCTAAACTCTCCTAAGAGGTATTCACCACCACGATCTGACCGTAGTGTCTTGATACTTTTACCTAGTCGTTTCTCCACATCAGCCTTGTATTCTTTGAACTTATCAAAGCACTCGGACTTGCGGCGCATTAAGTAAATGTATCCATATCTTGAATAATCGTCTATGAAAGAGACAAAATATTCAAAACCTCCTCTTGCCTGGACAGACATAGGACCACATAAATCAGAGTGAACCAACTCTAACACTTCTTTGGCTCTATACCCCTTGGCCTTGAATGACCTCTTGGTCATTTTACCTTCCAAGCAAGATTCACAAGTTGGAAAATTTTCCAACTCAAATGAACTCAAAAGTCCATCGGCTATAAGCCTCTGAATCCTACTTAAGTTAATATGACCAAGCCTTAGATGCCAAAGATATGCTTGGTTCATTTCCGAAGGTTCTTTTCTCTTATTAGAGTTAGAAGATGAGTTATAAATTTCCATGTTTTGCTTTGTGGAAGAAATTGGATTTAAAGTATACAAATTGCCAACTAATGTACCAGAACAGATAATCACTTTATTTCTTTTAATAACTACATCGTTACTAAAGGAAACTGAATATCCATCTAAAAACAGTTTAGAAACTGAAATTAAATTCTTTCTAAAACTGGGTACATAAAGACAATTTCTTAAAATCAAATTTCTATTTCTACTAAAAGATAAGTAGACGTCTCCCACTGCAACAGCTGCCACCTTAGTAGCATTGCCCATGTAGACGGTAATCTCTCCTTCAGATAGTCGTCGGGTTTCCTGGAACCCCTGCAGGGAATTGCAGACATGATCAGTGGCTCCCGTATCTACACACCAGGTGCTGGTAGATAACACCGCTAAACATGTTTCAACAACTAGAGTATGAGATATACCTTTGTTTTGGTTCCTACGAGGACAGTCCGCCTTCCAATGTCCTGCCTGCTTACAGATGAAGCACTTGCCCTTCGGCTTCTTCATTCCAGCTTTAAATCCCGTACTCTGAGATTTATTCACTTTCTTTGCTGAACCAGCTTGTTTCTTCTTCTTCTTTCCTTTCGGTTTAGAAGTAGAACCATTTTCAGCATAGTGAATTTGAGCATTGTGACGAAATAATCCTTCTGCTTCTTGTGTCCGTAGTTCCGCTAATGAATAAACCCTCTTATTCATATTATAGTTCAAACCGCTCAAAACTTCTAGGTAGCGTTGGAGGATCATATCGATCCGGGTTTCCCATCAATTTCTCCTCCAAGGATCGTATCTCGTTCGGATAAGCCATCATCTTTAGGATATGATCCCTTACAGAGTACCCTCTTGCATGGTGGTGTCATTATCTTTCTCATGGCTTCTTGCCTAGAAGCCCTATCCCGATGACCAAAGAGTTCCTTGAGATTGTTCATAATATCATAGTCTGTTGGTAAAATCTTGATGTTGCAATACATTTGACATTGAAGCCAAAATGTAACACCGCCATCTCATCCGCTTTTACCCATTTCCTATGATATTCAATCTCCTCTTGGGTAGATTCACGATGGGTGCATCAGGACAAGGTTCAATTTATAGCTTTCAGCAGTAAGAACAATGTCCAGGTTTCTTTTCCAATCTATGTAGTTTGGTCCAGTAAGTCTATTATATTGAAGTATGATGGACAGTGGGTTGAAAGACATCCTAAGAATCACAAATAACTTTTGGTCAGAACTCTAAATTTAGAATAATATTGATTCCTCAAACAATACTATTTTAAATTAACCAACACCTCATAACACCGTGAATTTTGTATGCCACGTTAGTGTGGATGTATACAAATTCAACATTTGTAAAAGGAGAGTTTTAACCCATTAATTTTATTATCTTGTCAACCTAACTTTTTGACAAATAAAATTAATAGTTGGTATCATTTGGTCACACAAATAATAGCAGTGACTCCGTTGGGGAGGATACTAATAGATGTGTCTAAGTGTTTACCATTACTTGACACTAAGTCCATTAATAAGATTATGCCCCTTCCGTTGGGGAAGATCACACGCTCTTAATTAACTTCCTATAGTCATCCAAAAAAGGAAGTCTGTTCTAGTGATCCGCAAACAAGCTCATCCGTTTTGGAGGAAGGCACTCAGAGCCAACGCGCAAGCTTGTTTGCATCACTTACAAACCAGTAATGGAGACCATGGGATTTATTTAAAAATCCCTCTCCCACTTAGTTATTTATAAATGAGGAATTTTAGCTATGCTAGCCTACTAAACTTGTAAACTAGCATGCACACACAGCACAATATAAAAGCAATAAATAGAAAATCTAATTTTCAACTATTATGGCTTTTATCTTTAGTTGTCCTCCGTGTCTTGTCATCCCAAGCTGCTGCCATATTTGGCCACCGCCACCGGATCTAGCTGTCGCATCCATCTTGCTCCTAGTTCCGTTGCGCCTCTGGTCCTTAGAAGGTTCCACGCTTTGCAAGATTCGATCCGCGACATAAATAGAATTTTACATTTTGATCCTATATTCCATAAAAGGAATGTACATGTATCTATATCAAAAATAAAATCCTAATAAAACTAAATACAGCTCCTGCTGTATTTGAATACAATCATGCACACACATTTAAATGCCCTTGACATGTCCAAGGGTCCAATCACACACATAATAACTAAAAGCCATAATAGTTGGATCCTGCATCCACAAAGTTAGCACATCCTTCTATTAACCTACCTAAATTATGTATGACATGTGCATAATTAAACTAAATACCAAATACACAGAGGCAAAACCCTAGCTCTGATACCAATTGTTGGTTGCTACTCGGAAAACCTATAGGTTCCACTGTACAAAAATTTTGTACAAAGGTCTGAACCTTTTCCTAGCTACCATGTGTTCTTTTAAATTAAATTTTGGATCGCCTGCGGAACTTAACACGTTTGATCCAAAACTTAATCTATTTGTTCTTTTAGGTTTTGACTTGGATCTCTGGAACTTTACACGTTCGACCCAAGTCTCCTTAAGTTATTAATTCCATTAAATATTAATTTCCATAATTGGTTCCCAGTACTGACGTGGCGAGGCACATGGCCTTCTTGGATATGGGAGCAACCACCACCGACTAGACAAAACCTTTTATAGAAAGCTAATATTTAATTTCCTAAAATAACTTTAGGTTAACCAAAGAGAACAATCAAATCACAAGGAAAAGAAAAACCAAAAGAACACAGCATCGAAAAAATATATTCGAAATTCTAGAACGTAAGCCTCTTGTATTTGGTATTATTTCCATAAATAACTAGCATGATGCGGAAATAAAAATTACTAGTTATACCTTGTAGAAAAACCTCTTGATCTTCTACCGTATTCCTCTTCTAACCTCGGACGTTGTGTGGGCAACGATCTATCGAGATGAGAAACCACCAACCACCTTCTTCTCCTCCAAGCAAGGTTCGGCCACAAAGGAAAAACTTCACCAAGGAGAAAAACCAAAATACTAACCAAGCTCCAAGAGATGCTAGCTTTCTCTCCTTCTTCTTCTTCTTCTCCAAGTAGTATCCGGCCACCACAAGAGCTCCAAGGAAGGGAGAGAGGTTCGGCCACCACAAGAGGAAGAGAGGGAGAGGATGGCCGGCCACACCAAGGAACAAAAGAGGGAGAGAAATAATAGATGTTGTGTCTCATGAAGGCACCCTCACCCCTTCTTTTATATTCCTTGGCCTAGGCAAATTAGGAAATTTAATTACAATAAAATTTCCTCAATTTCCTTGACCTGATTTAATTGAGAAAAATAAAATAAAATTTTCCAATTAAATCTACATTGGCCGGCCACATCATTGGAGAACAAATTTGACAAGTTTTAATCAACAATTAAAACTTCCTAATTTGTTTCCGGAAATTTTAAAATTAAAATTTCTCTTTAAAAATCTCTACATGGTTAATAAAAGAAATTTCTATAATTTTAATTTTATCAATATGTGAATAATTTTTAAAGAGAAAATAAAATATCTCACCAATCTACAAATAAGGAAAGAGATCTAATCTCTTTCTTTAATCTTTTGTAAATTTTACAAGAGAGATAATTTAATTTAAATTCTCTTTAATAAATTATTTCTTCCACATAATAAAAATTAAAATTAAAATTCTTTTTAATTTATTTTTGGCCGGCCCTACTAGCTTGGGTTCAAGCTAGGGCCGGCCACCCAATCTTATACCTAGGCCGGCCCTAGCTTGTTCCCAAGCTAGCTTGGCCGGCCCCTATTGGGTGGGTATAGAAGGTGGGTATATGTGGGTATAGTACTCTATAAATAAGAGGCTACGATAAGGACCGAGAGGAGGAATTGGTTTTGGTCTCCCGATAAAATTAAGCATCCCGTGTTCTCCCCGAACACACAACTTATTTTTATCAATGATAATTCATTCCACTAGAGAACTATCATTGAACTACCGCACCAATCCCAAATTACATTTTTGGGCTCCTTCTTATTATGAGTATGTTAGTCTCCCTGTGTTTAAGATATCGAATGTCCACTAATTAAGTGAGTTACTGACAACTCATTTAATTAATATCTAAGTCCAAGAGTAGTACCACTCAACCTTATCGTCATGTCGGACTAAGTCCACCTGCAGGGTTTAACATGACAATCCTTATGAGCTCCTCTTGGGGACATTATCAACCTAGTATCTCTAGGACATAGTTTCCTTCTATAATCAACAACACACACTATAAGTGATATCATTTCCCAACTTATCAGGCTTATTGATTCATCGAACTAAATCTCACCCTTTGATAAATTAAAGAAATAAATATCAAATATATATGCTTGTTATTATATTAGGATTAAGAGCACACACTTCCATAATAACTGAGGTCTTTGTTCCTTTATAAAGTCAGTATAAAAGAAAACGACCTCAAATGGTCCTACTCAATACACTCTAAGTGTACTAGTGTAATTATACAGTCAAGATAAACTGATACCTAATTACACTACGACCTTCTAATGATTTGTTCCTTTCCATTTTGGTCGTGAGCTACTATTTATAATTTATAAGGTACTGATAACATTATCTTCTGCATGTGACACCACATGCTATGTTATCTTCAATATAAATTAATTGAACAACTACAAACAAATGTAGATAATTTGACCAAATGTGATTCTTTATTCATAATGAATGTTTACAAAGCTTAGGCTTTCAGTATACACTCCAACAGGACTGTCCGTTGCTACAACTGCAATGAAGAAGGTTACATCAAGGAGGACTTCCCAAAATTGAAGAGCAAACAGAAGGATAAGGAAAGGAGCAAGAAGCCAGCTCGAACCAAACACAACCTAAAGGCCACGTGGGATGATTCGTCATCCTCCGAATCGGAAGCCGAAGAATTCTCGGGACTAGCACTGATGGCCAACCATCAGCTAGAAGAAACGTCTAGCTCAGAGATAAGCATCGACGAAAGGGGAGGAACGTCAGAAGAGGAAAGCTGCAGTGAAAGGGGAGCATCACCGAGTCAAGTAAGTAAAGTACGCAATCTAACCCCGACTCAATCCTTTAAATTTATAAAAGCACTTTCTAAAGAGTTAGATAAATTTGAAAAGGAAAATGAAAATTAGAAATTAGAAAATACAAAATTAAAAAATGATATTGAAAAATTGAAAAATGATGCATGCTTAAAAAAGTTTCCAAATTCAAAAATTAGAATTTATGGTAAATTAAATTGCTACATTAGAAACCATTAGGGTCAACTTAGAAAAGTACCAAGAAACTATGTCCCCCTAAATTTTTGAATAACCCTGTAGGAAGGAACCTCTATTGGGTTACAAAATCTGTGCTAACTTAATTTTTTTTAATTAAAAGCTTTAAGAGAGAAAATTAAACATTGAAATTCTTTATGGAAGTTTTGTCTAAGGAAGTGGTTGTTGCTCCAATAACCAAGAAGGCCTAGTGCCTCGCCACGACTTGGAAGCCAAAATATTGAAAGAAAATGTTTAATTAACTTTCTGAAAAAGCATTAAAAACAAGAATTAAATAATGCTTTGAAAGTTTATCAAACATTTTTTATTTAGAAACTTTTTCTTGAAAATTCTAACTTAGAAATTTTTTTTTGTTAGAAATTTTTTCCTGGAGAAATTCTAAATAATTTCATTTGACTTAGAAATGTTTTTTAGGAACATTCAAAAAGTTTACTTAGGATTTTTTTTACTTAGAAATTTTTTTTGAAAAATTCAATTTAACTTAGAAATTTTTTTCTAAAAAAATTCATTTTTTCTCAGAATTTTTTCAACCTTAATAATTTGCTTAATATTCTCTTATTGGTATCCTATTTTTGCTGTGATCAAAGGGGGAGAGAGAGGTACAAGTTTAGTAGAAAGGTACAAGTTTAGGGGGAGTTAGGAAAATTAAAATTTTACCTATTTTTTTCAAAATATGTTGCAATTTTATTTATTGCAAAAGTTATGCTTAACTGGTTAGTTTAGTAATTTTTTCTTTAAAATTACTTTTTGTGTCTATTATTTCCCTAACTTGAACTTGGGTTGATGCACATCAAAAAGGGGGAGATTGTTGGACCCCGTGGTGTTTTGATGTGATCAACCAAGTTGGTTAGGTCTTGCTTTGTGTTTGATCCCTGTGTCTGAGTGTGCAGGAGCTTAGGAGCACAGGAAGTCGAGCGGAAGACGCAGCTAGCGAGAAGGACGGCACGGGAAGGGAGCCGACGGACTCGGTGCGTCCGAAGGACGAGAGAGCTGCGGAAGAGTACTCCGGTGGGCGTGAAGAGCGTGTGCGACGTTCGAGGGACGTTAAGCCGGGATGGAAGGCTGCTCGAGGAGAAGGCCGGGAATTGGGCTCGGGTGAGCCCTATTCCGGTTAACCAAAATCACCCAAAAGATCGGAGCATCGGAAGCCCACGCAAAGGAGCTGGAAAAAGGAGCTGTGCTGGAAAATCCAGCTCAAGGCGCCTTCAACAGTCTTGAAGGTGCCTTTAACTTGAAGGCGCCTTCAAGGCTTGTTCAAGGCGCCTTCAACAGTCAAAGTTAATTGTTTGTCCAGCGGATAAAGTTTTATCCGCTGACCGAGCTGGAGGCGCCTTGAACCCAGTTGGAGGCACCTTGGACTCTCGGGATAAGATTTCCAGGACCTATATAAGGCCCCTGGAGCTAGGAAAGTAATAACAACTCAAGCAATCATTGTGTACTCTTTCCTAGCAATAGTTCTAAGCTTCCAAAGTGTAAAAGGCTTCTCCACCTTCAACAAAGGAGATTTTTCTACTGAGCTTTTTCTACTGCGCTGGATTAACAACCTCCTTGGTTGTAACCAGGTTAAATCCTGTCTACTACTTAATTTCTATTTCCTTGCTTGTTTTAATTTTACTATTGTTTTTCTGAATTGAAATCCGAGGAGGGTAGTTTTATTTTTGTTCACAGCAATTCACCCCCCTCTTGCCGGCCTCCGCTGCACCTACACTTCTTGCTAGCCGCGTCTTCCGCTAGACTTCCTGTGCTCCTAAGCTCTTGCACACTTAGACACAGGGATCAAAACTAAACATGACTTAATCTAACTTGGTTAATCACATCAAAATAATCATGGGGTCCAACAATCTCTCCCTTTTTAATGTGCATCAAACCAAGTTCAAGTTAGGGTAATAACAAACAAGTAGTAATAAAAGAGTTTGTAAATAAAATATTTTAAGTATAAAGTTTGCAATAAAAGAAATTGCAACACTAAGTATGAAATATTAAATATTCTGTAATAATTAATATTCTTTAACTATAAAGTCCAGATTTAAATTATTCCGTGATAAATTAAAAATATTAATTATTTATTTCCTAAATTATTAAAAAATTAATTTAAAATTTTATTTCTAAAATAATTAAAGATTCATAGAAAGATTTTAGATGAAATATGTTAATTAAATATAGAAATTGATTTCCTAATTTGATTAGATAAATCTTGATTTATTAAAATTAGATTTATAATATATTTTTATTTTTAAAATAGAATTATAACATATATAAATTTATGTCATGTTTATACTATATTATGTCATGTAGATATATTAATTAAGACATGATTAGATTTTGTCATGCGTGTGATATGATTAGATTTTACCATATGTGTGATGTGTCATGTTATGGCATGTGTGTTATATGTCATGTCATCATTTATGTCATGCGTACAATGTGTCATGTCATTATTTATGTCATGCATGTAATATCATGTAGATAGAATATTTGCATGATATAGATGAGATCAAATCCCTTAATATTAAAACCTACACATTTCGTTAATACGGTAAGAACTAGAGTTTAAGTTCTTGTTTTGAGTTATTAGCCAAAGTCAAATTCAAACTTGAAATTAAATATGTTAAACCATAAAGATATAATCTCATGATTAATATATCAGTTTTAAACTTGAAGCGTTGATTTGTTATGTCAAAGTCATGATCAATATGGATAGAGGTGAAGTTGGATGATATGCATTTGATATATACTTGTTAATGTGTTAACAAACTAATATTTATGCGAAGATCAATCAGTTGCTAGTGTAATATGATAATTGCATATAAGTGATATGCAATCGGTAAACTTGTTACCTATCGCTATAGCTAAGAACGACTTGTTGGCCAAAGTCAATGTTATTCTTATCTGTAGTGGATATCAACTCACTTAAAGAAAACCTACCATCTCCCGAATTCAAAAATAAGGATATTTAAATTTGATAAATAATCAAACTTTTATATAAATTGTTTACATAAATAATATCATGTCTCTTATACATTCTCATTTTTGTATCTTTAGGTTAATCATTTAATTATGACTTCTATTAGTCTGCGTTCGATTGTGGACTCGAATAAACTAACTGCCCTGAACTTCTTAGATTAGTTTTAAATTTTGAGAATTGTTCTCAAAGTTGAGAAACTAGCTTATGTCCTTGATCAGTCTCTTCTCATAAATCTTGATGCAATGCAACTGCGGACCAATTGTTGGCCCTTCAGAAACATAAGGATGATTTTGTACTTGCAAGTTGTATCATGGTAGTTGTTATGACTCCTGAACTATAGAAACAACATAAGCATTTGGATACTTATCATAATATCTATCATCTTACTGAACTATTTGATGAGCAAGCTAGATCCGAAAGGTTTGAGGTCTCTAAGCTTCTCTTTTGCTCAAAGATGCAGGGGGTTCATCCGCAGTATAATATGTACTAAAGATGAACGGCTACATAGAGCGTTTAGCATCACTCAATTTTACAATGGATCATGAGTCAAGTATTAACTTAATTCTATATAGTTTATCGAAAAGTCACTCACAATTTGTGATGACTATCAGATGAACAATTTGGAATCAACTATTCCCGAGATGATTAATATGTTCAAGATTGTAGAGACTTCTATTAAAGGAGAACAGAAAACTGTGATGTTAGTAGACTTTTTCAAAAAAGGTTTTAAGAGAAAACGAAAACATCAAACTAAGGGGAAGCGAAAAAAGGCAAATATAGTAGAACCGACACAAAATGGCCCATGCTATCATTATGGCAAGATGGGACACTAGCAAAGAAACTACCAGATCTATCTTGAGTCCATGAAGAAGAATAAGACATCTGATGCCCCATCCTCTTCAGGTATTTTCGTTATTGATTATCATGTTATTTCCTCAGACACTTGGATATTAGATACTGGGTATGACTCATATATATGTAATGACATACAAGGGCTAAGGAATAGCAAAAGACTTGTCAAGGGAGAAATAAGTCTGCGAGTTGGGAATGGAGCAAAGGTTGCTGCAGTCGCCATCGGAATATACTTGTTACAGCTTCCTAGTGGACTTGTCTTAGAATTAGATAATTATTATTTTATTCCCGCATTAATAAAGAACATTGTTTCTATTTCTTGCTTAGATAGAAAGGTTTCCATTTGACTTTTAGTAACAATTATTGTTATATAATTTTAAATGACGTTCTTTATGACACTAGAACTTTATGTAATGGCATCTATACATTAGATATATTTGGTGACGTATTTAATGTTAAAATGAGCAATAAATGCACTTGAATAGATAATCAATTAACTTCTTACTCGTGGCATTGTCATCTTGGCCATATAAGCAAGAAACATATGTCCGAATTGTAAAAAATTATAGTTCTCAAATCAACTGAATTAGATACATTTGATACATGTTATTCATATTTAAAAGGCAAGATGACAAAGTTACCTTTTTCTTGAAATGGTGAATGAGCTGATGAGTTACTTGGGCTCATACATACCGATGTATGTGGACCAATGTCAACTCACGAATTAGGAGGTTATAGCTACTTCATTACTTTCTTTGATGATCACTCTTGTCATGGGTATGTGTATCTAATGAAACACAAGTATAAAGCTTTTGAAAAGTTAGAGAATTCAGAAATGAAATAGAGAAATAACTTAGTAAAAGTATTAAGATACTTCGATTCGATCGAGGTGGTAAGTATTTAAGCCAAGAGTTTCAAGATTATTTAAGGGGCAATTGTATTCCACCTTATACATCACAACATAATGGTGTATCAAAAAGACGTAACCAAACCCTATTGGACATGGTTAGGTTAATGATGGATCGTGCAAATCTTTCCAAAACATTTTGGGGTTATGCACTCATGACAATTGTTTACTTGCTAAATATAGTCCCAACAAAGGCAATCTCAACTACTCCATATGAGGTATGGACTAGTAAAAAACTCCTCATATCTTATTTGAAGATATAAGGATGTCCTGCTTTTGTGAAGAGAACTATATTAGATAAGTTGGACGCTAAGTCTGATAAGTGTTTATTTATTAGATACCTTAAGGAAACTAGGGGTTACTAATTCCATCACCCCTTGGAACAAAAGGTATTTGTTTAAAGGCATGCTACCCTCCTAGAGAAAAAATTTCTCTTATAGAAAGCAAGTGGGAGTATAGTTGAACTTGATGAAGTTCAAGAGACTCCAATAAACACTAACGAGATGCCTAGTCAAGAACCACAACCAATTATAGCACAACCTCCTTGTAGATTAGGTAGGACACGCAATATTCCTGAGAGATATGGATCTCTTGTAAGAGAATCAAATGATGTGTTACTCATTGAGAATGAGGAACCTACTGATTATAAAGAGGCTCTGAATAGTTCAGAAAAGGACAAGTAACTTACAACCATGAAGTCAGAAATGGATTCTATGTACGAAAATCAAGTTTGGAATTTGGTGGATCCTCCTAAGGGCATAACACCTATATGGTACAAGTGGATTTTTAAGAAGAAAACTAACATGGATGATAATGTAATTACCTATAAGGTAAGATTGGTAGTGAAAGACTATCGTCAAAGGCAAGGCATTCAGATACTCTTGGCCATATCAGCTTATCATGATTATGAGATATGACAAATGGATGTGAAAATAACTTTCCTTAATTAAAATCTGCTCAAGGACGTGTATACGACACAACCTGAAGGTTTCACATCTGTTAACAAGAATATTGCAAGTTTCAATGGTCCATTTATGGACTGAAGCAAGCATCTATGAGTTGAAATATCCATTTTGATGAAGCGATCAAAGAATTTGATTTCTCACAAAATACAGACAAACCTTGTGTGTATCAAAAGGTTAGTGGAAGTGTGGTCATATTCCTAATATTATATGCTGATAAAATATTGCTCATAGGAAATGATGTACTAGTTTTACAGTCAGTTACAGTTTGGTTGTCCAAAATATTCTCCATGACATGGGAGAAGCAACTTATATCCTCAGGATGAAAATCTATAGAGATAGATCGAAAAGGTTGCTTGGTCTTTCACAGTCAACATATATAGACAAAGTGCTAAAACGATTTAGCATGTATGAATCCAAGAAAGTTTCATACCTTTGAGGTATGAAATTCACCTTTCGAAGTCTATGTCCTCATGCACAGAAGATGAGAGGATTTACATGGATAAGATACTTTATGCGATCGCAATAGGATCTATCATGTATGCTATGTTATGTACAAGTCTTGATGTATCTTATGCTCTGAGTGTTACGTGCAAATACCGGTTTGATCCAGGAATGGATCACTGGACGACTGTCAAAATGCTCTTTAAGTACTTAAGAAGAAGTAAGGGCATGTTCTTAATTTATGGAGATGGTGATATGATCATACATGGATATACGAATGGAAGTTTCTAGATGGACAAGGATGATTCCAAGTCCCAGTCTGGATTCATATTCATATTAAATGGAGGCTCAGTTAGTTGAAAAAGTTTCAAGCAAGACACTGTTGCAGATTCTACCTATGAGGAAGAATACATTATAGCTTTTGAAGCAACAAAGGAAGCAGTTAGAATCAAGAAATTCGTTACTGGACTTGGAGTGGTTCCATTCGCTGTTGAAGCATTACCTGTTTACTACGACAACGCCGAAGTCATTGCGCAAGTAAAGGAACAAAACACATGCTTCGTCCTATCATCTAATCAAGGAGATCATTAGTAGAAAAGAAATATAGCTCGAGAAAATTCTCACTGAAAGAACTTAGCAGATCCTTTGATAAAGACTCTACCACAAGATAAGTTTGAGAGTCACGTCCATGCTTACGGTTTAGGACACCGTGGCAATTGACATTAGGCCAAGTGAGATTGTTAGATTTTAAGGGATGTCCTAAAATAATCGTCTTACGATTTTTACTAAATATAGATTCACTATATGAGTTCATATTATATGTTTGATTGTCTTAAACTCATTTACTGAATGCCCGCAATACAATTCATATCATAAGAGAAATTGTGATTAGATCACAACTAGTGATTATTTCTACATGTGTAATTATGAACATATTAGAATTTCCCTAGTCATCGAATTGATGCATTCGGACATCATCAATTCTGTAAGACTAGCACAGGTTATACTCTTTGGTTCGTCAAGCAGTTGTTTCTCATTGGCTGGAGACATTGGGATGTCGAGAGTTAAACGTGGATGCTAGTTATGATAACTAGTTCATTGGAGTGACTCGCTGTAAGACTTCATATGATTATCTATATATATGAATATGCCTGTGAAGCTCTTACTGCAGCTCGATTATAAATTTCCTTTGACTTGAGGTATACAAGTCATCTTGGTCATGGAGACTTATACTTTGACATCTTAAACAAGCACCTCATTGAGGTATGGACCTAGGATTATTGGATATAAGTCGAAATACCTGAAGATGTTTAGATAGTCCACAGAGGATTCACCGCCCCTTGAGAGGAGACAAACACATGTTAAGAGTGTGAGACTCTTAGACACATGTACAAATAATTTGAATTTATAGAACGAGAAAGTTTTACTTGGGCTAGGTGTGACATAGTCAGTTTAGTGGGGACAAACACATAGATCATGTCTTGAACCAAGTGGGTATAAGACGAGTGAAAGGAACAAGACACGACTCACTGTAGCTGTTGAAGGGTTTAGAATTAATTCTAAAATCAACTATGATTTTTCGGCTAATTGAGGATCGCGATGTACTAGTAGGTGTCGCTCATGATCGTTCTAAAATTAAGTAATTAATTATAGACAACCAAGATAAATTGGGAACTTATTGGGTCACACACACTAATGAGTCTTTAAAAGACGTAAAACAAGTTAAAAAATAAGATTTTTAGATCAAGAGATAAATGTATGGTTGAACCATACATAAGACAAATGTGGAAATATTTGTCATAATGAAAGCACGAATGAGCTATATCTCTTATGGTAGAGTTGGACCATATTTGGTTTAATCATTAATTAGTCATGAACCAACTTGATTTAGTTGTGAACTAAATCAAGGGGTTAATGGGCTAATTTTTTGTTAAGGGATAATGGGTTAGATTTGAACTTTCTAATCCAACTCGTTAAAGAGGATTATATATAGATGTAATTAGAAGAGAATTAGATACAAATTTCATTATTTGGTTGATTAGCTTTTGGAAACTTAATCCTCCTCTCCCTCTCCTCTCTCTCCCACTGCCAACAAGAGGGTTCTCCCTCTTGTTGTCGTGACCACCACAAGGGAGAAAAACTCTACCTTGTGTGCTTCTCTTCTTCTTCCTCTTGATCCCTCTTCTTCGATCATGGTTAGTAACTTCCGAATGAGAGGCTTATACTCAAGGAGTTGTCTTGAGAAGCTCGGTATGGATACGAATAGAGGCAAGGTTCGATAACATCGCTACGGTTGATGTACTTCTTGTTACAGGTCATTCGTAAGGTATACCTAGACCCGACCCCGGGCCGGGTCTGGCCCGGACCCGGCCCGGGCCCGTAACCGGGTCAACGGGCCGGTTGCCCGTTGACCCGGTTCGCCGGGTCGAACCGGAACCGGCCCGGCAAGTTGCCGGGCCGGTTCCGGTTCATTGGATGTAAAACTGGCGAACCGCCGGTTAACCGGCGGGTTGAACCGGCGGTTCAGCCGCAGAATTTTTTTTAACGGCTTGAACCGCCGGTTAACGGCGGTTCATAGCCGTTGGAACCGTCGGTCCGTTGGGAGGGTTTTTAGGTATTTTTTTCAACGGTTAGGATCATTTGACCGTTTTTTGATCAATGACTATGATTTAGTGTCCATTACTATCAAAACTCTATAAATAGAGAGCTTATTTCATCATTTTTCACACACATCTTCTCTACTCTTAATCTCATTTTCGTATTCTCTAATCTCTACACGCTTTCGTTTTCAATTACAATGGAAGGAGGCCGCGGAGGTGCATCATCTCGAGCTCGGAAGGGAAAGCAAATAATGAATCCGCGGGAGGAGGACCCCAACATTCAATCCACCGATGATGAGATCGAGCATCTTCCGAATCCGACACCCGACACACAAGGAAGTACCGATGCAATTACTTCTAAGGTTCGGGAACTTCCTCCTCTAAAATCTTCTATTTTACTAAACATTTTGAGAAGGTCACTCTTCCGTCGGGAGAAATGCGTGCAAAATGTAAGCACTGCAATGCTTCCTACAAATTCCAAGCCGGCGGCGGCTATGGGTCGTTGAAACGACATGTAGAAACGAAGCACCCGACGGAATATGGACTCGACCGTTCTCAAACACAATTATCAAGATTTTCTTCAACTAGCGGTAGTACCGATTCCGGTTTATTTTTATATTCGGATAATAAATTAAGAGAATCATTAGCTAAATTTGTTTCCGTAGAACATCTTTCTTTTAGTTTTGGATCTAAATGCACATTTGAAGATTTTTGTAAAGAATCTCTTAATCCATGTGCTAAACGTGTTCCTAGGACTACACTTACTCGTACAATTAAAAAATTAGTAAAACAAGGAAAAAAGAATTTAATTGATGAATTTAGTAAATTAGATAATAAAGTTTCTTTATGTTCCGATATTTGGAGTGATCATTGGCAAACACATTCGTATATGGGTGTGACTTGCCATTGGATCGATAACTCTTGGAATCTCCAAAAAAGATTATTAGCTTATAGAGTTTTGATGAATCACATAATGCTCATAATATCGCACAATTATTATGTTTAATTTTAGAAGAATATGGTTTAACTCATAAAATATTTTCAATATCATTAGATAATGCTAGTTCTAATACCGCTTGTATAGATGATCTAAAATTTGTTTGTCAACCTATTATTGGAGGTTTATTTTTTCATATTCGTTGTGTATGCCATGTTTTAAATTTATGTGTTCAAGATGGTTTAAAATTTTAGAAAGTTATATTAAACCAATTAGAATTGCAATTTCTTATTTATGGTCTTATCCATCTATAATGAAACAATGGGGTAGGTTTTGTAAAATTAATGGAATGAGACCTAAAAATTTCCACGTGATGTACCAACACGTTGGAATTCAACATACCAATTATCACAAGATTCATTTCAATATAAAGAATTATTATGTTCATTTTTGCACAAAACACTAATGCTAATATATATTTATTTTCACAACAATGGAATATTTGTAGTAGTATTTGTGAAATTTTAAAAGTATTTAATGATGCAACCGAACAACTTTCCGGTGTTTATTATCCTTGCTCAATTAGTTTTAGAAAATTTTTCTAATATAGTATTAGTTTTAAATGAACATATTAATAATGAATCTTTATCTCCTTGCATCTTAGATATGAAAACTAAATGGGAAAAATATTTTTATTTAATTCCTGAAATTTATTTAATTGCATTTGCTTTAGATCCTAGATTTAAATTAGAAGTTTTACAAGAAATGTTAACTTTATATTATGATGCTTTAATTCCAATTAAAGATTCTTCTTCTCCCGATCCAACTAATATTATATATAATGTTAGAATTTATTTATATGATATTTATAATCAATATTATGCAAAATATGGAACACAAATTAATATTTCTGAAATTCAACAAACTACTAGTAGTAATTTAAAACTTACAAAAGCACAACTCTTATTAAAAGAACGGACAAAGCGTCCGGGGATCCTCAAGTTCCACAGGGAACTTGAGTATTTTACGACTTCTTTTGATTTTAATGAAGCGGATAGCGAAAACTTGATATCTTAAAGTGGTGGTCACGAAGGCTCAAAGCTTTCCGTTCTCTCCGTGATTGCAAAAGAAATTTTAGCTTGTCGAGTGTCAAGTTCAGTGTCTGCGGCAACATATTAGATGAACGACGATCAACTTTGTCTCGACTCATTGGAAGCCCAAGCATTATTGGACGATTGGACCAGAGAGGAGAAAAGAATCCAAGGAATGCAACTTTCAGATGACGAATTCGAAGATTTTGATACTGAAGGAACAAATACGACAGGAACAGGAAATGGAAGTGAATGAAAATGTAAAAGGATAAAAATGTAAAAGAACTACGTGGGCTTTGATTCCTCTAAAGGGATACGTAGGCAACTTAAATAAGTGCAAGCCCTTTTTTTAATAAATTTTAATTTCTAATTTTTAATGTTTAATGTTTAATTTTTAATTTTTAATTTTTATTAACATATTAATCTTGAACCGTGACGAACCGTGAACCGAACCGTGAACCGGCGGTTCTGAACCGTGAACCGTAACCGTCTTGGGCGGTTAAGGTTAAGGGTCGACCTGCCTGGAACCGTCGAACCGGCGGTTCCGAACCGTCGAACCGTCGGTTCCGAACCGTGGTCAGGTCTAGGTATACCTAGTGTAATTTTTTTTCTCATAAAATTTTAATTATGCAATCATCTTTGACACGTTGTATCCTTGTATGTGTGTGGTGTATGTGATATAATAATTGTAAATTATTATTTTATTTTTCACTACGCATGTTTACGAAATATGTTTTAGCACACACTCACATCGGATATATCCCAACACTAGCTTCACTCATTAGAACTTTTCACCTGACTTTACTCACCAGGACTTTTCATTAGATAGTTTCACTCATTAGGATTTCCATCCACCTAACTTCACTTACTAGGGTTTTTCACCTGGCTTCACTCACCAGGATTTTCAATCTGCCTAACTTCACTCACTAAGGCTTTTCACACTAAGTGTTCGGTCAACATCGACCACTTGGATTTTCTTCTTCTGCCAATCTTTCCGTTGGTCTTGCCCTTGCCTAACCTCCAGTTAGGACTTTCCAGCCAAATATCTGGTCAACCTTGACCTACTTTACTCTCTTCATATCAAACTGGTCAAACCTTGATCAGAGGATAATTACACCAATAATCTCTCTAAACAGATAATTGCAGATGCAATCTTCATATATTGTCAAACATTAAAACTCAAATACCAAGACTCAAACTTTAGCCAACTCAAGCTTAGTAAAATTGATCAACCTTAACCTAGGAAAATTGCACCAACAAGTTCAAGCATTTAGCTAAGCAAGTCTTGCAGAAAAAGTGAGCCATGGCATACGATGTGCAAAATCGCACAACGGATGGAGCAGCAATGGTTGTTTAGCCCAAGTTCATGGAGCAAGACTTGGGCCATGCACAGAGCATGCATACAAGATTTTGGTGTAGTTCCAAAGTAGTGGAGCAATGGGTCAAGCACAATGTGAGCATACAAACTTTGGTACGGTGCCAAAGAAGCGGAGTCATGAGCCGAACACTGGGCGTGCAGACTGACTTTGATATGGTGCTAAAGATGCATAACTGTGGTCAAGCACAAGGCGTGCAGACTAACACTTGGCGTGAACTAATGCAGAAGAACCTTGGGGCAAAACACAAGTTCTTCATGCTGACACTTGGTATGAGCCAATGTAGCATAATGATGGGGCAAAGCACAAGGTGTTTGGGCTGCCACTTAGCATGGTGTCAATGCAGCCAAGACATGTGGACAGAATGGTTTTGTAAGTTGAGTTGGTTTTGAACATATGACAATGGTGGTTGGGACAACTACCATGCAACTTCCCTTGTAACTGTTGGTGCAGTTAGCACCAATGATCAAACTTAGATTTGATGAATAACAAATGGTTAAAATTAGATATCATATTTATTTAATACTTTACTAAGTGTGCAGGATACAGACTTGATAGGTCTAGAGGATCGAAACACCAAGGTGAAATCCATCTAAATTGATAGTTAATACAAAGTCCAAATTGGTTGAGATATAGTAGGAGAAAGTTTAGTTGGGTTAATAACTGGCTAAAGTTCAGATTGGTTGAGACATGGGAAGTCCTGGTGGATCAAGACACCTGACATCAAGGATGTCTGGGACTAATAAGTGGAGGTAAGTCATTAGAGGAGGCACCCTCAACATTCCTTAAAAGCCACGTTCGACCAGCAATAAGGACACAATGTTGGTCCTTTGGAGGCCGGTAATAGAGGGTGAATTGCCCTGCAAAAAAAAATTAATACCTTTTCGACTTATAACTTGATTAAAACTAACACTTGTATAAAAAGAATTAACAAACTAATTAGAAAGAAAGAAGAGACACGGAAGAATTTAGTTGGTTTGCAATCAGAAGATTGTTAATCCAAGACATTGAAAAAGTCGACTAAAGTCTCTTTCAGGCGAAGAAGCCTCTTACAGCGTTGACAACTCACATGGTAGTAGAATAGATAAAGCAAATGATTACAAGTGATGCTTTCTAGCTATTGAGATCAGGGTTGTATTTATAGCCCTGATTGGGACACCTGAAAGGGTTTCAGGCACCTGGACGTGGATAGAATTTTATCCCCATCGCAACGGATCGCTCCACTTCATGTTTCGATAATATTTCTGGTCTGGGCACCGGAAGGGTTCCGGGCGCCCAGACCGGGTCGACAGAGCCCCAGCTAGGCGAGGCGCTCAGGGGGAGCCCCTGTGATTCGAGCGCCCAGACCAGGTCCTGGCGCCCGAACCGCGAGTCAACATTTTGTTGACTTTTTTATCCGAGCTCTTGCTCTAGTTCTGCTCGCTTGGGTCTGGGTCTTCTTTTTCGGCTTCGCTAACTTGGGTGATTCCGGCCATTCGGAATAGGGCTCACCCGAACTCATTTTCCGACCTTCTCGAGCAACCTTCTTGTGAGATCTCGGAAAATTGAATAAATAGGGTTATTTCAGAAATAGCCTTATAGAATTTTTCCAGAATTTTTAGAAATTTTCTGGGAATTTTTCGGAGTTCGTACGACGGATTTTGAGGGGATCAAATTCTGGACACGGATAAAGCTTGTTTGGGATACCCATTTAACTAAGGAAATGTTTTATTTATAAATTCAAATTCGTTTCCTTTTCTCCCCCAAATCGCCGATCCACTCCTCTTCCCCGACCCTTCCTCTGTTCTCTCTCGCGGACGAACCGAACCCAGTGGACTTCCGGCAATCGTCGACGTCGACTGAGGCCTCGTCGCCGGAGCTTGCCAGAGATCGAAGAAGGGGGCCGGATCATCTTGATCTCCTCTTCTCCACCCTTCCCCAACGCCGACACCAAGGGAGATGATCGCCGGAATGAAGAGGCAATTAGGGCTCCGAGGCTAGCTCCGATTTCTTCTTCTCTGGATGTTCACTGATCTGTGCCCTAGCACGGTCTGCGTTTCCCCGATCGATGCCATTGGATCAAGCCAGATCCACCGATCGCCGGTGTAGAGAGGGAGTTAGGGCTTCAATGGGTAAGCAATCCGAACCTTATTCCTTCTATTTCTTTGATTTGTGCCCTAGCTTCGAGTTTCATCCTCGATTCTTGCTTTTCCTCTTTGATCGTCGGCGATCCTAGGTCAGGTCATGGATCGTTTGAGTGGATCTTGGATTCCTCTGCCGGAGCTAGGTCTTGGCAGACGCTGGCTAGTTGAGGGTCAGTAGATTCAATACATTGCATTATGGATTGGATTAGGTGACACTTTCTGGAGGCAACCGATCGAGGTAATGCAGTGTTGATTCTTATTCTCTTTTCTTTGTTGTGATCTTGATGTCAAATTCAATTGTTTGCTGTAAATCCCTTGATCAGTACTTGGACTTTCTCTTCTTCACTGTGATTGAGGTCTCGGTTGAAGTGGAGAAGAATCCCAATAGGTTCTGATCAGTGAGGTGTGCTCAAGATTTCAGCAAGGTTGAGTGCTGTGAACTTTCTTGGGTTCCAACAGCAACTACCCTAACTGACAGCAACATCTTGGGTGGTGATCTACTAGTGATCACCTTGGATTTGGGTAAGTTTTTGGAGGTCAATTGTTACCTTGTTTTAATGATACGAATTAGGGTTATATTTAGTTGGTTATGTGTAGATTTAGGTATGATTTGGATTACATGATTACTAGAGGTTGTAAGTAGTGGTTGATTGTGATTAGATTTGGTTGCTTAGATTAAACTAATGGAATGATTAGGGTTAAGACAATTAACCCTAGTCAACTATTGGATTTAATCTAAGTTTAGATTTCTAATCTAAATGGTGAATTAGGGTTTTGCCCTAATTTAGTTTTGGAGATTTTATTTAGCTATTCATTTGGATTTAGCTAAGTAAAATATATATATATATTGTTTGACACAGGACTCTGATTCGAGATAGGCGTCTCGACTTCGGATTTGGATTGTACCTTCTATTTGAGGCAGGTACCCTTTGACTTATCTTTTGATACTGTCTTATGATATGTATAGTTTATATATAGTTACTAGTGATAGGTGGTAGATTTATTTCTTCCCTGGTCTTAGCTAGTTGATACCTATCACATGCTTCATCTGTTAGTTGCTTTACTTCAGGATTGGATATTTACCTCTTGCCATGTATATATATGTTCATAGAGATGCATATCTATAGTGCTCTACTCTACTGGATTAGTTGCTTTACATGTGTGATACATGCTCTTGGATTCATGATACTTACATCATTGTTATATGTGATGTCTTTGGGTTTATGCTGTTTATATCATGGTTATATATATGCGTTTACCTTTTGGGAACACACATATATGGAGGAGGCTATTTTCAGGTATGACATACTGTAGCATCATGCACCATCCTGCATGATTGCATGCTGGGCGATTGACGACTCCATTATTGTTGAGCTCGTCGGCCGGCTACACGGGCCTGCACACAACGTGACCACTGCATGGGTAGTGGCACAGCACCCAGGGTGTGTATGGCAGTTGCTCTGTAGCGCTCCGCTGGTCCGCTCATGGGTAGTGTGACTGCAGCGTGGTAGCGGACAGGGATCCCTCCCCGTCATTGCGTACCGGGAGTTGAGAGCGTTACGCTCCCTCACTATGTTTGAGGTAGGAGGATAGGTGTACTCCGACAGCATCCCGTCCACTCGGTCACTCATCAGGGGTAGTGACGACAGAGTGCACGGTGTCACAGCCCTACCTACTCGGTCTCGCCATCGCGTGTGAGACGGCTGACTAGCGTCAGGGGTGACCATGTCATATTGCATCATATGCACAGATTGCATTTATTGTGATTGTTGCATATTGGATGATGCACTTGGGTGACTGCATATGATTGACATGCATACAGGATACATGCGTATTTGTTCTGACTATCTTTATCTGTGTATGTCCACAGTCATTCGCCCAAGCCTCGCAGGTGAGTACAGTTTATTTCAGTTATGCATTTCTTATTATTCTTGCTGTAAACTGTATTACATGCTTCTGGTTACTCATTACAGTTTATTCAGCTATGCATACCTGTTATATTGTTAGGAGACTGTACTGTAGGTCCTATGGTTTAGGAGACTGTACCTTAGGATATTACTGGTAGTTATATGTTGCTGTACATATCTATTGGATTACCTGCTGAGTTCTTTGAACTCACCCCGTTGTTATTATTTTTCAGGTTGAGGCCGTCAGGAGAGATTCCAGTCGCTAGCCCCGTTATCGCGAGGATTTTCTTTGTTGGATTATATTTTGCTTTTGCATCTTATATACTTGTATTGTGGGTTTGTATTGTGGACTTTACATTGAACATTCGGGTTTACTACTATTGTTTTCCGCTGCAGATATTTTCATTACTTCGTGGATTTGGTTTTTCTTCGATGTAGTGGAGTAGGATGTGTACATATATTTTCGAGATTTTATATCGTCTTTCCTTATTAAACTGCGTGGATTGATTATATGTTGAATTATGTGGAATGTTGATATAAACTGCGTGGCTTGTTCTTTTGTATTGTATTATTCCGGCCGTGTGTGGCCGAGGTATGGAGATATGTGTATACTGAGCTTTATATTGTCCGCCGTACAGGGGAGATGCTGCCGAAATTTCTTCGGACAGGGACTACCTGGGGCGTGACACTTCTGCTTCGACTTCTCATCCCTCGGAAACGTCGTGCGCTTCCTTCTTGTCCGTCAGCGTACTCTTCCACAGCACCTCATCCCTCGGACGCATCGAGCTCGTCGACTCTCTTCCATGTCATCCTTCTCACTAGCTGCGTCTTTCACTCGACTTCCTGTGCTCCTAAGTTCCTGCACACTTAGACACAAGGATATCAAGACATAACAAGACTTAAATTGACTTGGTTGATCACATCAAAACTATCACGGGGTACTTACAATCTCTCCCTTTTTGATGTGAGCAAACTCAAGTTAAGTTAAGGTAAACCAAAAACAAATAATAGAAAACTAGCAAATACATATTTTACATTTAAGAAAAAAAATATGCAAAAGTTAAGGTGTACCCTCCCCCTATACTTCACATTAAAAATAAGGGTTAGCTTAAATTAACTTGGAAACAAATTTAAAATTTTTATAACAGTTTGAATAGTCATATATAAAGCAGATATAAAATTTTAAATATATATATATTATTTTAAGTAGAAATAACTACTTTTCTACATAAAGATATATTTCCTAAAAAAATACTTAAAAATAGTTATTAACCTCGAAAAATCTTGAAATATTTTTTGAGAATGTATAATAGTAAGTAACTATATAGAAAAAATAAAATTTCAAAAATTGAATTTTTGAGAGTTTTTACTATTAAAATTTGTATTTGGATAAATAATTTATAAAAAATTCACCAACAATAAAAAAAATTTAGAAAAATTTTCTTAGATAGAGAAAAGAATAAAGTTTCATAAAAAAAATAAATTTTGTTAAAAATAGCACTACAAGATATTTTAAAATTAAAGAATACAAATTTTGTTAAAAAATTCATAAAAAATTAATACAAGATAAAAAAATTTTGAAATTTTTTCAATAGGTGAGTAATGAAATTTTATTTCTAAAAGAAATTTAATTTTAATTAATTTATAATAGAAATTATATAGAACAATTTATTTGATAATTCTAAAAAAAATATTAAATTAAATTAAAAATAAAACTTGTATAATAATTTTTCAATTTAAGCATGATTGGAACCTAATATAGGTTCCTTTCAACTGGGTTAATCAAAAATTTTCTAGGAATATATTTCTTTGATATTCTTCTAATTTGACACTTATGATATCTAAAATGTCAATTTAGTTCATTATATTATCTCACTTGTTGAACATGTGAGTATGCATAATTTTTAATTTCTTCTTCCATTTTTTCATTTTTTATTTTTATCTTATCGAAATCCTCTAGTTGACAAGATGTTGCTAAGATTAATTTTAACTCTTCATTTTCTTTTAATAATTTTTTATTTTCTATTTCTGATTTGCAAGAACTCTTCGACAATATTTTTATACATTTAGGGGGTGTTTGGTTTAGGGGAATAGGAGTGGGGAATGGAAATGAGAATTATTGATTGTCATTATTAATGTTTGGATTATAGGAATAGACATACAAATAAGGGAATGAATTCTTGAAATTAGGTAATAACTCATTCTCATGTACCTTCCCTTCAATGAGCCATTACCCTATTTTCATCAATCAAAATATTTCCTTATTCCAAAAATATCCTTGACCTAAAATTAAAATTTTCTCGCTTAATATCAAATATCAAAATATATTTATTTATTTATTCTTTCATATTACTTCTCTCTCCTTGTTCTCTCTCATCATTTTATCACACTTTCTCTCTCCTTAATATCTCTTATCACACTCTCTTTGCTCTTTTTTTCTTATTACACTTTCTCTCTCATCATACTTTCTCTCTCCTCGATCTCTCTCATCACACTCTTTTTTCTCTTTTTTTCTCATCTCCCATCACACTCTTTTTTCTCTTTTTTTCTCATCACATTTTCACTCTCATCACACTTTCTCTCTCCTCAATCTCTCTCGTCACACTCCCTCTTTTTTTTCCTCAACACACCTTCTCTCTCATCATACTTTCTCCCTCATTATAGTTTCACTCTCCTCAATCTCTCCCATCACACTCACTGTTCTCTTTTTTTTTATTATACTTTTTCTCTCATCATACTTTCTCTCTTACCATACTTTTTCGCTCCTTGATCTCTCTCATCACACTATCTCTTCTCATTTTTTTCTCATTACATTTTCTCTCTCTTCATTCTCTTCCATCATACTTTCTCTCACATTATATATTCTCTCTCATCTTCTCTCATCATGCTCTCTCCTATCACACTCTCTGTTCTCATTTTCTCTCATCACACTTTCTCTCTCTTCATTTTTTCTCATCATACTTTCTCTCTCATCATTCTTTTTCATCATATTTTTCTCTCACATTCATCTTTCTCTCACATCTATTTTTTTCTCTTATTTTCCTTTAAGGGTAAAAAAGGAAATTTTGATTTATTCCGATAAAAAATATACAACTAACCAAACATTGCTTTTAAGAGTGAAATGTAACGCCCGCCCTCCCTGCTAACCCTAAGGGACGGGGCTACGATACTCTATGTACATATTACAGCGGAAGACTTGAAATAAATTTTTTTTTTTCTTAGTTTAATAAAACTTTTCTTTTGTTTTCAAATCCGAACTACACTAATATGGTTTCCATAACATGATGACAAGATAAATAGAAACATAACATCAAGTTACCCATATAGTACTACAATTTACGAAACCAAAGCGTAATTCTTAAAAGTTCTTAAAGCAGGTTCTTATTTGGTTGTCTAGCCACCGCCACACACATCTCCTTGCCTCTCCTGCTGCTCCTTTAGCTCATCCAGCTTTTTCCTTTATCTGTGGTACAAGGAAAGTAAGCTATGAGCACTCATGGCTCAGTAAGTTCCTTTCCTACTCACTAAAACCGAAAATCATCACATGATCAAAGAATATCTCAACATAACATGATCTCAACTAGTCATGGCATAACATATCATGCAACATAACAAAATCATAACTAGTCATGGCATATCATCTCTTAAAGCATAGCATGATACATAACATAATCATATCTAATCATGGCATATCATAGCATCATCATAAGGTAGCATGGCATATCAAGCTCTTAAAGCATAGCATGAAACATAACATAATCATATCTAATCATGGCATATCATAAATCATAGCATCATCACAACATGATCATAAGGTATATGCAATATGATTTTGAAAACATGTATCCGAAAAACATGTGTATGTCTCATGATCTTTAAAACCATTTCTTCTTACATATATACTTGAACATATTATCAACTTAAAGGGGATCCCGGCTATGTACCACTTACATATTGCGCGCAACCTATGTAGGTCCAATGTAGCAAGTCTTGAACCCTACAAGGCAAACATACTAGGCCCGAGTCTTACTCCATCGACCTAGGGGCACTTAGGAGCCCATCCCTAACGAGGCCCGAGTCTTATTCCATCGACCCCGGGGCGCTTATGGAGCCCACCCTTGGTACAAGCCATATAAAGTAAAGTACATGTCATACTTATACATATCACACATCATAAGGGCATGCATCACTTAGGCACACATCATATCATAAAAGTATGCATCACTTAAACATACATCATATCATAAAAGTATGCATCACTTAGGCATACATCATATCATAAAAGTATGCATCACTTAGGCATACATCACGTCATAAAAGTATGCATCACTTAGGCATACATCATATCATAAAGGTATGCATCACTTAGGCATACATCATGTCATAAAAGCATGCATATTTTCACCACATAGCATATCATAAAAGCATGCATATTTTCACCACATAGCATATCATAAAAGCATGCATATTTCTATCCACATAGCATATCATAAAAGCATGCATATTTCTAGCACATGTCATATCATGGAAAGTATGAATCACAAGCATACATGTTTAAGCATAAGGGTGTATCATGTGATTATACTATCATAAGAAACATGGTTACATAGTTAACTTGGATTCTAAGCTTCCTAATCCCTTGGGTTCTTATCATGGCCAAACCCCCTTAGATCTCAATTTAGGTAAAAATAACCTCCAAGCATGTGGAACCTAAATTATCATCACATCAATTTCATAGGAAGCATTATAAGCATGATTAACTTGGTTTCTAAGTTCTCCAAGTCCCTAAACTTCATGTGGACGAACCTTATCAGGTGTGAAACAAGGTCCCAAATGTCATGAAAGCATGGAAACCTTAAACCATATTTATAGCATTTTTCTTCCAAGTAACATAGTAATCATATTTGAGCTAATTCCTAAGTTCTTCAAGCCCTTAACATATGTCATGGCCAAAATTTCACAAGTATTCATTAGGGCTAAAAACAAGCATACAAGCATGTGAACTTGAACTAACATCATGTATAAATTCATAATAAGGTATCATACAAAGGGTATGGCCGAAACTTACCCTAGCCTCATTTTAGGTCATTAAGCAACATATAGCATGAGAACTTTGGCTTTCTACTTATCATATTTCATGTAGAGTGACATGAGCATATTTAAATTTTGTTTTAGGGTTTCTAGGGCATCTATCCCTTCATGGCCAAGACCTACAATGGTCCATTTAGGTCATGGAAAAATTATACAAGCATGTGACACAATCAACACATTATCATATTTCCATAAGAAGCATTTTTAACACAATTGGTTTCAATTCTAAGGCCTCTAGGTCATTTAAACCCTACTTGGCTGAGACCCATCAGTGGTTAACTTTGCTTCAAATAGCCTAAAAGCATAGGAAGTCATACAAGTTTCATAGCATGTATAAAAACAAGCATAATAAACATACATGTGCATTGTGTCTTAGGCTTCCTAGGTTTCTTTCCTTTTTCTTTTATTTTTCCTCATGGCCGAAACCTACCATTCTCTAAACTAGGTTTTAAGTGGCCTAAAGCATGGAAAACCTAAGTAAGTTTCATGGCAAAAATTACTAAGAACATCATATACCAATTTGGTTCATAAACAAGCTAGGACCCTTGTGACCTTACAAGTCATATATCATGTAACTAAATTCTCTACGCCCTAATTAAGCATGAGAGCATTAAACCACGTTCATATCTTAATATCACAGAGGTCTTGAGCATGTTAAAATTTTGTTTAAGCTTTCCTAAGCTATCCATCTTAACATGGCCGAAAATCTTAATGAAGAGTTCATGAATTTCTAGCAATATTCAACATGCAATTCTTTAAGAGAACTCTATATTCTATCATATAAACATGGTTACTTAGATTTTAAAGGTCTTCCTAACCCTAAGCTCTTTTCTTGGCCGAAACATATGAGGGGATTTCCTTTGGTTCCAAGTAACTTTCAAGCAAGAAAAACCAATAAAAGATCCTTAGTAATTCATGGAGGGAATCTTGTACTAGTTTGGTTAAACAATGATTTCCCTAACCTCTTTAAAACATTTTTGGCCGAAATTCTAGGGTTAGGTACTCCTCTGACCAAGCATCATATAGGTATAAAAACATGAAGGAAAACCTTCCTACATAGCATAGAAAAATATCACGAAATGATGACTTGTTTAAACCTTCCTAGATTTGAAACTCTTCTTTGGCCGAATTTTCTTAAATTCTATTCTAGGTTTTATAATCCTCATAAAATCTGAAAAACACATAAAACGCCTTGTGCCACAGGTGAGGGGAAGCTTACAGCCTTTTCACTTGTGGATCTAAGGTATGGTGATGGAAGAAGTAGCCTCTTCTTCTAGTTCCCTTCCCTTGTTCCTCTTGCTAAGTCCTCCTTGTATCTTAGGCTTTCTTAGGAGAAAACCTTGGCTTGGGGCCAAAGATGGAGGAGAGGGGTCTGGGGTTCTCGGTGATGGAGAGGGGAGAATGAGAGAAATGAGAGAAAAATTAGAATTCTTCTCTTTACTTGCTCCCTTTTATGTTAAGGAGGAAGAAGTAGCAAAATTAGTTTTTGCTTTCCTTCTCCCTTAGCCTTTTTTTCCTATTTTATTTTTATTTTTATTTATTTATTTATCCTCATCATTCATGGTGAAATAAGGGGGAATGAATCCCCTTAATTAGCCTCTTTTATTTTTCGGCAAGAGAAGAGAGAAAGAGGGAGAGAAGGAAGGAAGGCAAGTTGCCTTTCTCTTGCTCTTTTCTTGTTTTCTTTTGGCTAACTTTTACTCTCACCCTTATCATGAGTTTCCCTCCTTTGCTATCAATATCTTCTCTCTATCCCAATTGGTTTCTACTAATTAATTCTATAAATTATACTATAAGAGGTTCAAGGTTCAATCCTTAACCTCCTCTTCTTTTTATTTCATTTTATTTCTTTTTGCTTCAACCCACTTCCTTTTATTTTTCTAAGGCAAAATCCTACATTCATATACTTATCTTAAAAGCTTAGTGGATGTTACAGTACCCCGTACCTCATAAAAAGTTCATCCTTGAACTTTAAAATAGCTCCGGGTACTTTTGTTTCATATCGTCCTCGCGTTCCCAGGTGGCTTCTTCGAATCGTTGATTCCGCCACAGGACCTTTACTAAGGGTATTTCTTTGTTCCTTAACCTCTTGATTTCTCGGTCCAGGATCTGGATGGGTTTACTTTCGTAACTCAGGTCTTCCTGCACCTGTACCGACTGAGGCTCAATCACTTGATCTGTGCTGGGAGTACATTTCTTGAGCATCGATACATGGAACACGTTGTGAATGGCTGCCATGTCTGAAGGTAGTTCCAGTATGTATGCGACTTGGCCCACTCTTTCTAAAATCCGGTACGGTCCTACGTATCGTGGGCTTAACTTGCTTCTCTTTCCGAACCTCATTATCCCTTTCATGGGGGATACCTTAAGGAATACCAAATCTTCGATGTTGAATTCTAGCGGCCTGTGCCGTTTATCGGCATAATTTTTCTGCCGACTCTGAGCAGTTTCTATTCATTGGCGGATCTTCTGTATAGCTTGGGTGGTGTCATCAATAAGTTCCATTCGGAACCCCATTTCCTTCTTTTCACCGCTCTCATACCAGCATATAGGGGACCTACACTTTCTCCCATATAGAGTTTCGTAAGGTGCCATTCCAATAGTAGCTTGGTAGCTATTATTGTAGGCGAATTCTGCCAAGTATAAATATCGGCACCAGCTCCCCTTGAAGTCCAGGGCACAAGTTCTTAACATATCCTCCAATATTTGATTTACTCTTTCAGTCTGCCCATCAGTCTGTGGGTGGAAGGCTGTGCTAAACAACAACTTCGTGCCGAGGGCCTTCTGAACACACTTCCAAAAGTGCGAGACAAAACGTCCATCTCTATCAGAAATAATGGTTTTAGGGATACCATGTAATCTGACGATTTCCTTAACATATAGCTGAGCTAGTTGTTCAGTTGAATAAGTCATCTTGATCGCCAAAAAGTGTGCAGACTTCGTCAATCTGTCCACGATCACCCATATAGCATCATATCCGTTTGTCGTCCTGGGTAGACCTGAAATGAAATCCATGGAGATTTCTTCCCATTTCCATTCTGGAATTTGGACAGGTTGTAATAATCCGCCGGGTCTCTGATGTTCAGCTTTTACCCTTTGGCACGTTAGACAAGTACTGACGTACTGAGCCACTTCTCTTTTCATACCGGACCACCAAAATTTCTTTTTCAGGTCCTGATACATCTTTGTGGAACCCGGGTGCATTGCATAAGGCGTTGTATGGGCTTCTTCCAGTATCTTCTTTCGCAACTCTGGATCCTCTGGAATACATAATCGATCCCTGAGGTATAATATTCCATCGTCTGCGATACGGAACCCGTCATTCTTTCCTCCTGCGGTCTCTTGTTTAATTCTTTGAAGGCTCGGGTCCCTGGTTTGCTTCTCTAACATGTTCTCAAATAACGTTGGTGTTATGGTGAGGGTAGAGAGTCGTCCGAACATGGTTTCAACTAACGGATACGAAACATGTTTCAGTTTCTCGATGGATTCCCTCATCAGTTCGCTTTCAGCATTGAATAAAAATTCTAGCATACTGACTAAAATTAGATAGCTGACCTGTGATGACAGTAGAGGCGTTCGCCACGTCATCCTGAGCGAGAGAGTAGACTCTGGCGTTCGTCATAGCAGGAGGGGCTTCCAATCTTCCTTGGCTGATTGAAGTCCCTTCTATGGCAACTTGCATTTGGTGAAGCTGTGCGGGGGCACTCCTGTTCTGAAAGTTCTGCGGAGGTGGTGCCTGAGGTTGAGTTGGGCAATTTCTCGCTAGATGGCCTTCCTTTCCGCAGTTATAGCACTTTCTGGTACTTAGGAGACATACTCCAGAATGCATCTTCCCACATGTGGCATACTGAGGGTACTTGGTCTGCTTATTGGCCGGACCACCTTTTGTTTTATTCCACTGTTTCCTCTTTCCACTTGAGTTTCCTTTCCAGTCGGTTCTGGTATTGTGCGATTTTTTTGTCCTCCGGTCAGTGCTTGGTTCATGCCCTTGTTCATTGCTTTCTGGTAGTGCTCGGTAATTAGGCTAGCTCCTCTGCAGTCTGCGGTCTATTAACTCCGCCGGCTACGTTCAGGGCTATCTCGGGTCGGAGCATCTTTAACATTAATCGGACCCTTTCTTTTTCAGTACGGATCAGTTCTGGGCACAGTCGTGCTAGGCGGTTGGACCTCTTGACGGCTTCGTTAACTGACAGATCACCTTGCCGGAACTCAGTAAACTCATCATAGTGCTTGTTGGTCACTTGCATGTGGAAGAATTCCTCTAAGAACTCTATCTCAAAATCCGTCCACTGCATTTGGTTTATTTGTCTTTTCGCCTTTACTCTGTCCCACCACATCCGGGCATCTCCGGTAAGGCAGAACGACGCGCATTTGACCTTCTCGTGTTCAGGCCAATCCAGTAGTTCCATTATGCTTTCCACGGTCTTGAGCCAGGCTTGTGCATCCCATGGTTTGCAGTTTCCCGAGAATGCCTCTTGTCGGACCATCGGAGTAGGAGCTGCCGGGGGCACTGGCGCGGCTGCAGGTATAACTGGTAGTGCATTCTGATTTGCCGGTGGGGTAACTGGGTTGCCTTGCTGACCCATTAAGGTAGTGATCAGCTGTTGTTGCTCCGCGATTTGATGCTGGAGGTCTATGACTACCTGCGTCAGGTCTGGTGGAGTCATTGTCCCTCCGGTTCGGGCATTGCGTGTCCTAACCATGTTTATCTAAATAAGGACAAACGGACTAGTGTAAGTGGTTATCGTTTTTAGCCCATCTAACGTACTGTTTTGTTTCTATCTATTTGTTCTGGTATTATTCCTAAGCTACCAATACGTAATCCTAATCTAAATTATAACTAAAAGCATGGAATAAAGCATCAAACATAAACAAGCAAAACATGAAACTAAAGCATAAAAAAAAACATAAGGAAAAATAAGGAATAGAGTGACAAACAGTATAACATAAGGAAATAAAGCATAAACAATGTAGCAAAGAAAATAATGCATAGGCAATATAACAAGGAAGAAAAATAAATAAAGCAAAAGTTATATAACATGAAAATTAAGCATCAACATATAACAAAAAAATTAAACATAAGCATTCTTACTTGGAGCGGCAGGTTGGAGGCTTGATGTGTGTGTAGTGAGCTGGCAATAACCTCGCTCTGATACCAACCTGTAACGCCCGCCCTCCCTACTAACCCTAAGGGACGAGGCTACGATACTCTATGTACATATTACAGTGGAAGACTTGAAATAAATTTTTTTTTCTTAGTTTAATAAAACTTTTCTTTTGTTTTCAAATCCGAACTACACTAATATGGTTTCCATAACATGATAACAAGATAAATAGAATCATAACATCAAGTTACCCATATAGTACTACAATTTACGAAACCAAAGCGTAATTCTTAAAAGTTCTTAAAGCAGGTTCTTATTTGGTTGCCTAGCCACCGCCACACACATCTCCTTGTCTCTCCTGCTGCTCCTTTAGCTCATCCAGCTTTTTCCTTTATCTGTGGTACAAGGAAAGTAAGCTATGAACACTCATGGCTCAGTAAGTTCCTTTCCTACTCACTAAAACCGAAAATCATCACATGATCAAATAATATCTCAACATAACATGATCTCAACTAGTCATGGCATAACATATCATGCAACATAACAAAATCATAACTAGTCATGGCATATCATCTCTTAAAGCATAGCATGATACATAACATAATCATATCTAATCATGGCATATCATAGCATCATCATAAGGTAGCATGGCATATCAAGCTCTTAAAGCATAGCATGAAACATAACATAATCATATCTAATCATGACATATCATAAATCATAGCATCATCACAACATGATCATAAGGTATATGCAATATGATTTTGAAAACATGTATCCGAAAAACATGTGTATGTCTCATGATCTTTAAAACCATTTCTTCTTACATATACACTTGAACATATTATCAACTTAAAGGGGATCCCGACTATGTACCACTTACATATTGCGCGCAACCTATGTAGGTCCAAGGTAGCAAGTCTTGAACCCTACAAGGCAAACATATTAGGCCCGAGTCTTACTCCATCGACCTAGGGGCACTTAGGAGCCCATCCCTACGAGGCCCGAGTCTTATTCCATCGACCCCGGGGCGCTTATGGAGCCCACCCTTGGTACAAGTCATATAAAGTAAAGTACATGTCATACTTATACATATCACACATCATAAGAGCATGCATCACTTAGGCACACATAATATCATAAAAGTATGCATCACTTAGGCATACATCATATCATAAAAGTATGCATCACTTAAACATACATCATATCATAAAAGTAAGCATCACTTAGGCATACATCATATCATAAAAGTATGCATCACTTAGGCATACATCATATCATAAAAGTATGCATCACTTAGGCATACATCATATCATAAAGGTATGCATCACTTAGGCATACATCATGTCATAAAAGCATGCATATTTTCACCACATAACATATCATAAAAGCATGCATATTTTCACCACATAGCATATCATAAAAGCATGCATATTTCTATCCACATAGCATATCATAAAAGCATGCATATTTCTAGCACATGTCATATCATGGAAAGTATGAATCACAAGCATACATGTTTAAGCATAAGGGTGTATCATGTGATTATACTATCATAAGAAACATGGTAACATAGTTAACTTGGATTCTAAGCTTCCTAATCCCTTGGGTTCTTATCATGGCCGAACCCCGATTAGATCTCAATTTAGGTAAAAATAACCTCCAAGAATGTGGAATCTAAATTATCATCACATCAATTTCATAGGAAGCATTATAAGCATGATTAACTTGGTTTCTAAGTTCTCCAAGTCCCTAAACTTCATGTGGCCGAACCTTATCAGGTGTGAAACAAGGTCCCAAATGTCATGAAAGCATGGAAACCTTAAACCATATTTATAGCATTTTTCTTCCAAGTAACATAGTAATCATATTTGAGCTAATTCCTAAGTTCTTCAAGCCCTTAACATATGTCATGGCCAAAATTTCACAAGTATTCATTAGGGCTAAAAACAAGCATACAAGCATGTGAACTTGAACTAACATCATGTATAAATTCATAATAAGGTATAATACAAAGGGTATGGCCGAAACTTACCCTAGCCTCATTTTAGGTCATTAAGCAACATATAGCATGAGAACTTTGGCTTTCTACTTATCATATTTCATGTAGAGTGACATGAGCATATTTAAATT
Source organism: Zingiber officinale (assembly GCF_018446385.1). NCBI lineage: Eukaryota > Viridiplantae > Streptophyta > Magnoliopsida > Zingiberales > Zingiberaceae > Zingiber > Zingiber officinale. Next base: position 125,165,068 of record NC_055997.1, read on the forward strand.
TTGTTCTAGGGTTTCTAGGGCATCTATCCCTTCATGGCCGAGACCTATAATGATCCATTTAGGTCATGGAAAAATTATACAAGCATGTGACACAATCAACACATTATCATATTTCCATAAGAAGCATTTTTAACACAATTGGTTTCAATTCTAAGGCCTCTAGGTCATTTAAACCCTACTTGGCCGAGACCCATCAGTGGTTAACTTTGCTTCAAATAGCCTAAAAGCGTAGGAAGTCATACAAGTTTCATAGCATGTATAAAGACAAGCATAATAAACATACATGTGCATTGTGTCTTAGGCTTCCTAGGTTTCTTTCCTTTTTCTTTTATTTTTCCTCATGGCCGAAACCTACCATTCTCTAAACTAGGTTTTAAGTGGCCTAAAGCATGGAAAACCTAAGTAAGTTTCATGGCAAAAATTACTAAGAACATCATATACCAATTTGGTTCATAAACAAGCTAGGACCCTTGTGACCTTACAAGTCATATATCATGTAACTAAATTCTCTACACCCTAATTAAGCATGAGAGCATTAAACCACGTTCATATCTTAATATCACAAAGGTCTTGAGCATGTTAAAATTTTGTTTAAGCTTTCCTAAGCTATCCATCTTAACATGGCCGAAAATCTTAATGAAGAGTTCATGAATTTCTAGCAATATTCAACATGCAATTCTTTAAGAGAACTCTATATTTTATCATATAAACATGGTTACTTAAATTTTAAAGGTCTTCCTAACCCTAAGCTCTTTTCTTGGCCGAAACATATGAGGGGATTTCCTTTGGTTCCAAGTAACTTTCAAGCAAGAAAAACCAATAAAAGATCCTTAGTAATTCATGGAGGGAATCTTGTACTAGTTTGGTTAAACAATGATTTCCCTAACCTCTTTAAAACATTTTTGGCCGAAATTCTAGGGTTAGGTACTCCTCTGACCAAGCATCATATAGGTATAAAAACATGAAGGAAAACCTTCCTACATAGCATAGAAAAATATCACGAAATGATGACTTGTTTAAACCTTCCTAGATTTGAAACTCTTCTTTGGCCGAATTTTCTTAAATTCTATTCTAGGTTTTCTAATCCTCATAAAATTCAAAAAACACATAAAACGCCTTGTACCACAGGTGAGGGGAAGCTTACATCCTTTTCGCTTGTGGATCTAAGGTATGGTGATGGAAGAAGTAGCCTCTTCTTCTAGTTCCCTTCCCTTGTTCCTCTTGCTAAGTCCTCCTTGTATCTTAGGCTTTCTTAGGAGAAAACCTTGGCTTGGGGCCGAAGATGGAGGAGAGGGGGCTGGGGTTCTCGGTGATGGAGAGGGTAGAATGAGAGAAATGAGAGAAAAATTAGAATTCTTCTCTTTACTTGCTCCCTTTTATGTTAAGGAGGAAGAAGTAGCAAAATTAGTTTTTGCTTTCCTTCTCCCTTAGCCTTTTTTTCCTATTTTCTTTTTATTTTTATTTATTTATTTATCCTCATCATTCATGGTGAAATAAGGGGGAATGAATCCCCTTAATTAGCCTCTTTTATTTTTCGGCAAGAGAAGAGAGAAAGAGGGAGAGAAGGAAGGAAGGCAAATTGCCTTTCTCTTGCTCTTTTCTTGTTTTCTTTTGGCTAAATTTTACTCTCACCCTTATCATGAGTTTCCCTCCTTTGCTATCAATATCTTCTCTCTATCCCAATTGGTTTCTACTAATTAATTCTATAAATTATACTATAAGAGGTTCAAGGTTCAATCCTTAACCTCCTCTTCTTTTTATTTCATTTTATTTCTTTTTGCTTCAACCCACTTCCTTTTATTTTTCTAAGGCAAAATCCTACATTCATATACTTATCTTAAAAGCTTAGTGGGTGTTACATGATATCCATGCTCATACTCATTCCCATTCTACAATACAATGATTCCCATTCAGATTCCTGTTCCTAGGAAAGAACCAAACACCCCCTTAAATAATTGGTCAGGAGGTAGAGATCGTACATAATTTACCTTGTCGATTTCTCATGCTCCCCCTATAGTGTTGCTTTCCTTTGACGATGCTCCCCCTTCATCGATGCTCTCGATGCTCATTGAGGATGAGCTTGCTTTATCTTCTTCTTCTTGGTAACTTTCCATTAGCACAAGTCCGGAGATGGTTTCGATCTCTGACTTAAATGACGTTTCATCCCACATTGTCTTTAGATTTCAATACTTTGTCTGGACTAATCTTTTGTCCTTGCTCTTGTCCTTGTCCTTGCTCTTCAGTTTTAGACAATTATCTTTCACGTGCCCTTCTTCATCGCAGTGGTAGCATCTTATTCTTCTTTTACCATGCACTTGATTAAATTATCAGTTTTAAAAAACTTTTAAATTTTATTACCATAAAGGTTGTTTCATCATCATCGAGAGAGGTTTTGGATTCAGGTTTATCTATTTTTGCCTTTAAGGCAATGTTGTGCTTGAGCTCCTTCTTTAGATCTGCACATATTGTTTTATGAACTTCAAATGTTGAAAATAACTCTTCTAAAGTACTTACCTCTAGATCCTTAGAGATATAATAAGCATCTACTAAAGATACCCTTGCAGAAGTCGTAGGAAAGGCATTAAGCGTGTACCTTAGCGAATCTCGGTTGCTTACCTTTCTCTAAGATTCGTGAGTTTGGTGATGAGTTCCTTGATCTTTGAGTGGAGGTGTGCAACGGTTTCTCCTTCTTCTAACCGGAGGTTATAGATCTGGTTCTGAAGCAAGTCCCCTTTCACGAGTTTGGCTTTGAATATACTTTCGTGTAGGTTAAGGAACTTCTCTCAAAGCTCCTTTGTTGATTCGTAGGTGCCGATTCTGTTGATTTCTTGAGGAGGTAGCACACTTAGTAGATGAAATTCAGCTCATCCATTTGCTACGAAGTTTGCTTGCTCCTTCTTGGTCCATTGATATTCTTTGTCCTTTGGTGCTACAAAATCATATTTCAATATTAGTAATAAATCAAAGTCTGTTTTGAAGAATATCTCTATCTTTCTTTTCCAAATCGCGAATTCTCCCTCAAACTTAGGTGGACATCTTCACGAATGCAACTTGGCTCTGATACCATGTAACGAAAAACGAAGCCACCCAGAAGGAAGACCTCGATGATCGAACCGTGAAGAAGAATATTAGAAGAGAGGAGAGACTTGAAAATATTGTTTTATTTTTCTTGCACGCTAAACACTTACACCACCGACCCTTTAAATACACTACAAGATATAAAGATAATATTATACTAATCCCACTAAACCATGTAAGTAGGAATGACTCGTACCACTAACCATGTAAATAGGAATAACTCGTACCACTAACCATGTAAATAGGGATGACTCATACTACTAACTTGATCTTAAGAAATAAAGAAATCTTATCACCACGAATGCAGAGAAGACGTGGCCAACATCACTTTAATTTGTAACACTCCCCCTTAAAGTGATGTCTTCCGAATCAGCTCAAGTTTAGAACGTAGGTCTTCGAATGGACCCTTTGAAAGGGGTTTTGTAAAAATGTCAGCGATGTTATCTTCACTTCGAACAGCAACCATGTCGATAATCCCACTAAGCACTTTTTCACGGATAAAGTGATGCTCAAGTTCAATATGTTTCGTCCTTGCGTGGAAGACGGGATTTGATGCAAGCTTGATCGCACTTAAGTTATCTCCATGAATAGGAACCGATCCATCAATGGGTTCTTGGAGATCTTCAAAAAGTCTACGAAGCCAAACACATTCTTGAGCGGCATGGGCCGAAGCTTTATACTCGGCTTCGGTGGTGGACAGTGACACCGAACTTTGCTTTTTGCTGCACTATGAAATACTTGTTTTTCCGCATAAAAAAATGAATCCGGATGTTGATCTTCGATCATCTAAATCTCCACCAAAATCAGCATCCACAAATCCTTCCAAAGAGAATTTTGCACCCTTCTTGTAAAATAAGCCCATGTCAAGAGTGGAATTAACGTACTTCAATATATTCTTTGCTTCCTCGAGGTGTGGCTTCCTCGGTGCTTGCATATATCGGCTAACAACGCCAATAGAGAAGGCAATATCCGGTCTTGTTATTGTCAAATAAATCAGGCTTCCCACAAGGACACGATAGAGATAGAGATCCGATAGTTGTGTTCCTTCGTCATGATGAAGCTTCGTACCTACATCGAGTGGCGTTGACCGCTTCTACCCGTTTATCATTCCGAACTTCTCAACGAGCTTCTTGGCGTAGCTGGATTGAGACACAAAAATCCCATCATCCAAATTTTCAATGTGTATTCCGAGAAAGTTACTCACCTCGCCTAGCTTCTTCATGTCAAAACGCAAGGATAGTTCTTCTTGAAGTCGAGCAACTTCTGAATGATTGCTGCCCGTTAATATAATATCGTCGACGTATAGTAGAACAACCACAAAAAATCCTTGGCTTTTCTTGACGAACAGACTTGAATCCGAGTCGGATACCACATAACCACAAAATTGTAAAAATTCTGCAATTTTTCCGAACCAGGCTCGCGGGGCTTGCTTTAATCCATAAAGTGCCTTCTTCAACTTGCATGCAAAATCCGGATGACTTTCATATTCAAATCCGATTGGCTGCTCCATATATATATGTCTATCAAGCTCTCCATATAAGAATGCATTTTTGACATCTAGTTGCCATAGTTTCCACCCGAAATTAGCTGCTAAGGTAAGAATGGTGCATACCGAAGTCATTTTCGCTACTGGACTGAAGGTTTCCTCGTAATCTTCTCCATATTTTTGTGAGAATCCCTGAGCGACCAGCCTTGCTTTGAACCGATCTATGCTCCCGTCAGCCTTCCTTTTAATGCGAAAGACCCATTTACATGAAACCGGCTGCACTCCGGGAGGCTTCGGAACTAAGTCCCATGTTTCATTTTTCAGCAATGCATCCATTTCTTCCTTCATGGCAACCTTCCACTCCTTTACTCCTTTGGCTTCTTCATATGAAGAGGGTTCTTCGTCATCAATTTGATTAGCAAGAAAGCATGAAAAAGTAGTGACGAAATTTTCATCTCTATAACGAGGAGGTCGATCAACATTTCTTCTTGGTCGTTGATTGTTTTGAACATTCTCGCCTTGGTCGACACTCCCCCTTTTTTCTTGAGTTTCTAGAGAAGAATTTTCTGGAAAGCGAGACAGCGGCAAGGTAACCATGTCATTCTCTTCTCTAGGTGGCTCTTCAAAGTGATAGGAGGAAATCTCGTCGAAGATGACGTTGTGAGACACAACACATTTATTTGTTGTAGGATCCAAACATCTCCAACCCTTTCTTCGTTCATCGTAGCCGACGAAAACGCATTTAACTGCTTTTGCATCCAACTTACTCCTTTGAGAATCCTGCAAATGAACATAGCAAAGAGATCCAAATACTCGAAAATGCTTCACGTTTGGTTTAACACCATACAACAATTCATATGGTGCCTTGTTATTTGTCGAACTAAGGGGCGTCCGATTGATCACATGGGCTGCACAATTCATTCCCTCCGCCCACAACTCTTTGGGCAATTTCTTCGCGTGCAACCAACTCTTACAAGTTTCCACAAGATGTCTAATTTTTCTCTCCGCAGCTCCATTTTGCTGTGGTGTATCCGGACATGACAACTCCCTTTTAATACGATTGTCTCGGCAGAAGGAGAGAAACTCATTTGAACAAAACTCGCCTCCATTGTCTGTCCGCAACGTCTTAATTTTTCTTCCTAATTCCCCTTCGATGATTTTCTTGAAGTCAAGAAAAATAGAGAATGTCTCTGACTTATGTTTCACAAAATAAACCCACGTGAACCGAGAATAATCATCTACGAACAACAACATATAATTACCTTTAGAGTAGGATGTAGTTTTTGTTGGACCCATCAAGTCACTATGGATCCGTTCTAAAGGAGTCGTGCATCGAGAGGTTGAGTTCTCAAAAGGAAGTCGATGTGACTTTCCGAATTGGCACCCTTCACAAACTCCTTCATTGTCAATCTTCATAGAATCAGGCAACCCTTCCACCAACTTCTTTTGAATAATGGCCCTCATTTTTGTCATATTTATATGACCAAGTCTCGCTTGCCACAAGGAAGACGTATCATTGCTCCTCATCTTCTCGATATAAGAATTTGACGCCGACAAGACAAATAAATCTTTCACCCTCATACCTGTATGAACAACATCGACCTTGATTTCCTTGACGTTCTGAAGAAACTTCACATCTCGTGGCCTGAAGAGCACGAAATTTCCAGCATCCACCGCGTTTGCGACGGAGAAGAGGTTATTTTGTATCCCTGGTTCATGATACACACTATTGAGAGTGATTGATTCTCCATGGTCATTATCGACGACAATAGTGCCTTCCTTTCGAATTTTATGAACAGTATTATCTGCGGTCAGGATCCCATTCTGCCGTCGTGTGTCCAAGAACACGAGAGGATGGACTCATCTCCGGTAATGTGGTGACCGCATCCGGAATCCACGATCCACTCTTTGTTGTTAGCAATTTTCTCGTTTAAACTTCCTTCAGCCATCAAGCAAGGCACCCACTGTGAGTCTTCAATGATTGAGTCTGCGAGAAAACAATGACTCCAATCTTCTTCCTTTTGTTCTTCTCGTTTCTCCGCAACATCCGCATAATTCCCTGACTTCAACTTAACTCGACAATTCCTCTTGATATGGTCGAGTTTGCCGCAATGATAACACTTGAAACTTTTCTTCGGTAACTTCGAAGATTCTCTTTCTGACTTTCATCTTTCATCGAGTCACCTTTCTTTGTGAACAAGGCATTGCTTGATTCTTCCTTGATGCGCGTTCCGGCCATTTGTCTAGCCAACAACTCTTGCGAGGAGAGAAGATTCTCAAACTCTTCAAGCGACGATTATTGAGCCCACCCATGAGGTGACAAATGGAGTGTACTCCGGCCGAAGTCCACGAATGATATACCGCTTCAACCGAGCATCCGAGATCTTTTCTTCGGGATTTAGAAGAGAGATTTCCGAACACAAGTTCTTCACTTTCAGAAAAAATTCTGAACATGACATTCCATCTTGCTTTGCAACCGCCAACTCATTCTCGAGTAATTGTAGTCGAGCTTCATTCTTCTTGTTGAACAAACGATCAAGCGTATCCCAAATCTCTCGAGCCGACGCACATCCCATTATATGCTCGAAGATCTCATGTGAAATAGACCTCTTTAAAACAAACTCTGCCTTCGCATTACGTTGCTTCCAATTCTTGAGCGCTTCCGCATTAGCGGGGGCGTCCTCCGGAGCAACTACACCATTGATGACGACGACATCCCATAGATCTTCACCAACAAGATACGATTCCATACAGGTTTTCTAAATCCGATAGTTGGACTGATTCAAGAGCATCATACCAAGTCCTGCAATATGACCACCACCTTCCATATTAAAACGATACCTTCTTCACGAATGCAACTTGGCTCTGATACCATGTAACGAAAAACGAAGCCACCCAGAAGGAAGACCTCGATGATCGAACCGTGAAGAAGAATATTAGAAGAGAGGAGAGACTTGAAAATATTGTTTTATTTTTCTTGCATGCTAAACACTTACACCACCGACCCTTTAAATACACTACAAGAGATAAAGATAACATTATACTAATCCCACTAAACTATGTAAGTAGGAATTAATGACTCGTACCACTAACCATGTAAATAGGAATGACTCGTACCACTAACCATGTAAATAGGGATGACTCATACTACTAACTTGATCTTAAGAAATAAAGAAATCTTATCACCACGAATGCAGAGAAGACGTGGCCAACATCACTTTAATTTGTAACACTAGGTGCTAATTTTTCCTATACAAATGGTCACAGTAGTAAGACAAAGTCCCCATAATTTATTTCTTTTTAAAATATATACAAAAATGACGACTCTACCTTTTAAGCTTATTATTCTTATCCTCATCATCTCACTCTCTTGAGACTTGTCAGGCTGATAAACTGAACTTGAATAATTTATTGAAGATAAGGGGCTGGTGGCGTAATGGGATAGCTAGGTGGGGTGTATGAAAGGGAAACAACCAGTGGTGAGGCTGTTCTCGGTGGCCGAGAAATCGGAGTCGATGGGTGGCACCCATAGGGCGGCAGCCTCGGCTCTCAATTGTATGCGTGGGAGGAGGAGGTGGTGACGATGGAAACGCATGGCGTCGGATGGTGGGTGGTGTACAGCCGGACAGTTTTCGTGTGTAGTGTCTACCCGACGGTTGTCGCGCACAAGAGTAGCCAGGTGGTAAAAGAGATTAAACAGAATTATCAAAATTGACCGGATCAAAATACCAAATCAAATCATATTAGTATTTGGATTATTCTAATAATTCTGTTATAATTATTAGAATAATTCTGTTATTTATTAATTGGTCAATTGACCAAGCACGTTTTTGAATATTATATATTGTATTGTCTTTAGGCAAATATCAATGAATAATAAGATTAAATTATTACTCTCATCTCTTCCTATAATTCTTCTAACATGGTATCAGAGCCAACAACTTATCCCACATATTCCCTTCCACCTCCCTCTATTTTTCTCTAAAATAAACCTCTATTCTTCCACCTCCCTCTTTGCGTCGCCTTTTGCAAGATCTTCCTCGCCCAACCCAACCTCCTCAAACTTGAAGCGCCCATCAAGATCTGCGGTGACTACGTGGATAGAGGAAAGCAAAGTTTGGAAACAATCTGCCTTCTTCCTTCTGGCACGTTGAGTTCTTATTTTGGAGAAGCTTAAACAATCTGCCATGTTGAGTTGCTGATTATCCGCAAGCATTCTGCCTCAAAGCAGCATGCAGCACAGGGGCTTCCTTCCTTTTGTTTATTTTCCAGCGCAAGAAGACATCCCAATAACTTGCTATTCCGGCCAAAGCTACTGTCGGTTTCTTTGAAGAAGCCAAAGCACCTCCGGACTTCCGCCGCTGCCCTTGGCTTCTCTACTTCCGATCACCGTGCTGCAAAGTGATATTGATTCTCTTGTTGGATCCATAGTTGTCAACCACAAATAGAAGCTCCTCTCCTTCGCAATCTGCAGAGTCAACATCGTCTACAGGATAAGTTATTTTTTACTTTAGATGTCAAATATTCGACGATACCAAAGAGGCCAAAAGCAAAGTTTAGACCGATGTCAGATTTGTCACATCGTTGGTCATACTGGAAATATATGTCCTAAAAGACTTGATTGGTCTCGGGTAAAATGTCAAATTTGTCTCGGAATTGGACATTTTAGTATTCAATGTCCTAGTCCATTTGACTCAAATTTTATTGGTAGTCCTACAACCTCAAGAGAACCATTTATTTCACAAGTATATCCTAAATTCCTTTTGTATGTGCCTACTTGTGGTAAAACCCTAGAGTTTTCATCTACTGATTGGTATATTGACACTGGAGCAACTCATCATGTCACATCAGATTATAATATCCTTACAGATATAATGTCATATTATGGCTCATATACGGTTCAAGTAGGTGATGGTTCAGGTTTGCAAATTGCTAATCTTGGAAACATATATGTTCATTTATCTAATCGAACTTTTCACATGCGCAATGTCTTTCATGTTCCATCTATCACTAAAAATCTACTTTCTACATGTCAGTTTTGTCTTGATAACAATGTCATTTTTGAATTTCATCATAATCATTATCTTATAAAGGATAGAGGAACAAATACTATTGTGTTTTATGGGAGAATCAAAAATGGCCTCTACTGTCTTCAGAGTTCTTCAATCAAAGTTTTTGTTGGCCAACGCACAAGTAAACCAACTTGGCATGCTCGACTTGGTCATCCTTCTTTTCGTATTGTTCAGTCAATCATCAATAGGTATGGTTTACCTACTTCCATTACCTCCTCTCCATCTCATTCATGTAGAGTCTGCATGGAATCTAAAAGGCATAAGCTACCTTTCTCTTCATTTAATCATGTTTCTAATTTTCCACTTGAAATAATCCATTCTGATGTTTGGGGCCCTGCACCTATTTTATCTAATCAAGGTTTCCAATATTATGTTACCTTTATTGATCATTTTAGTAAATATACTTGGCTCTATCCTATGAGAAGGAAATCTGATTTATTTGATATATTTTGTAATTTTCAAATTCAAGTTGAACGATCTTTTAATCGTAAAATACTCTCTTTTCATTCTGATTGGGGAGGCGAATATCAAGCTCTCCATCGACATCTTGTCTCTTGTGGAATTGTTCATCGAGTTTCTTGTCCTCACACTCCATAACAAAATGGCTCTGCTGAGAGAAAACATAGACATATAGTTGAAACTGCCTTAGCTCTTCTTCATCATGCATCAGTTCTGCGTAAATTTTGGGATGAAGCTGTTAGCACTGCAGTATATCTCATAAATCGACTTCCTACTCCATTCCTCAATCATAAATGTCCTTTTGAAAAACTTTATAATCAAATCCCTGATTACACTTTCCTTCGAATTTTTGGTTGCGCATGTTATCCCTGGTTACGCCCCTATTCTAAATACAAACTTGACTCTCGTTCACTACAATGTGTTATTCTTGGTTATAGCAATTTGCACCATAGTTATCGTTGCTTGCATATATCAACAGGACGAATTTATATTTCACGACATGTTACTTTTGATGAGTCTCTATTCCCTTTTTCGGTGGCTTCTTCAATCTCTCCTCCAGATACAAGTGACACCTTCTTAATGCCACCTAATATTATCAGAAGTGATGACATCCTAGGTCCTGCTCCGGAGCTCTCTAATAACTCTCCTATACCATCATAATCACCTCAGGTTGCTGCTCCAATCTTAGAAGCTTCGCCGATCGAAGATAATATACTCTCTGGTTCTGGATCCTCGGATAATGCAAGTCTATCATCTACATCACCATGTCAACCTAATTCCTCACCGTCATCAACAAGTGATTCAGATGATAATGCTCCTTGTCGCATGCTTCCCATTATTGATGTTTATGAGAGTTGCCCACCAAATACAACTCGATATCCCCTTCCACAAGCTCTAGTGGTCTCTTCAAAATCTATTGAACCAACATATTTTACACAAGCAAACAAGGATCCAAACTGGTGTAGTGCAATGGCTACAGAATTTGATGCACTTCTTCGTAATGGAACATGGACTCTAGTTCCGCGCACTCCCTCAATGAATATTGTGGGCTCTAAATGGGTATTCCATCTTAAGCATCAAGCGGATGGTTCTCTTGAAGATACAAAGTTTGACTTGTAGCTAAAGGATTTAGTCAACAACCAGGTATTGACTTTAATGATACTTTTAGCCCGGTCATCAAAATTACATCTGTCAAACTATTATTATCAATAGCTGTTAGTTCTAATTGGCTTGTACGCCAATTGGACATTTCAAATGCATTTCTCCATGGTCATCTTGAGGAAACTGTATTTATGGAGCAACCACTTGGGTTCATTCATCCACAATTTCCATCTCATATTTGCCAACTCAAGAAATCCTTATATGATCTTCGACAAGCTCCTCGTGCATGGTTTCATCGACTATCTAATTGGTTACAAGCTCAAGGATTTTCTGGATCAAATACTGGCTCGTCTCTATTTCACAAATATATTGATGGAAATATGATATTTTTTCTTATTTATGTGGATGACATTCTGATAACCGGCAATGATCACAAGGGTATCACAACTTTATTAAGTCTTCTCAATCAAGAATTTCCTACTCGAGATTTGGGTATTGCTCATTTTTTTTCTTGGTATTGATCTTATTCCACATGAGGATGGCTATCGTCTCTCTCAGAGAAAATACATTACTGGACTTCTTCAAAGAGCTAAAATGGATGGAGCACGTCCGGTCTCTACACCAATTGTTATAAACAACTCTCAAACCTCATCCTCTCCTGCTCTATCTGATCCACAGATTTATCGAAGTATTGTTAGGGCCTTACAATATGTCACTATCACACGCCCTAACATTACTTTTGCGGTAAATCGTGCTTGTCAATTTATGCATGCTCCAACTGAACAAAATTGGGATAATGTAAAAAGTATACTTCGCTATCTCAAAGGTACTATTCTACATGGTCTTCTTTTATATCGCCAATCGTTTCGAGATTTACATGCATATAGTGATGTGGATTGGGTAAGTTCTCCTTAAGATAGACGCTCTACTAGTGGATATGCAATATTTCTTGGACGAAATCTTATCTCATGGAATTCGAAAAAGCAACCTACGGTATCTCGTTCAAGCACTGAGGCAGAATATAAAGCTATAGCAAATACAACGTCAGAAATTATTTGGCTTCAATCACTTCTCTCCGAACTTCATCTTGCATCAAATATTGCACTAAAAATTTGGTGCGACAATATTGGAGCAACATATCTCACAACAAATCCAATCTTTCATGCTCGTACAAAACAAGTGGAAATTGATTTTCATTTTGTTCGTGAACGTGTGGCAACTCAGTAGTTATCCGTCTCTTATATTTCTACTGAAGATCAAATCGCTGATATCTTTACCAAGCCACTATCCAGACAACGCTTCAACAAGTTAGCAAGCAAACTCAACGTCAGAGATCTCCCGTTGAGTTTGTCGAAGGGTAAAAGAGATAAAACAGAATTATCTAAATTGACCGTATCAAATTACCAAATCAAACCATATTAATATTTGGATTATTCTAATAATTCTGTTATAATTATTAGAATAATTCTTAGAATAATTCTGTTATTTATTGATTGGTCAATTGACCAAGCACGTTTTTGAACATTATATATTGTATTGTTCTTGGGACAAATATCAATGAACAATAAGATTAAATTATTACTCTCATCTCTTCCTAGTATTCTTCTAACAGGGAGCCGGGGAGGCGCTGGTGCTTGCGCCAATTAGGAGAAAGGGGGAGAGGGCGGCAACGTGGATCGAAGATAGGGCATGGGTGAAATGGAAAGGGGAAAAAAAATAAACTTAGACTTTTATATCTAATACTTAAGTTAATTAATTAATTAATTAAAATATTAAGTTAATGAAATCAATCTAACTCTAGTTTTTTCAAATAAGTTCACTCAAAGCGTAATTAATTTATCCCCATGAAAATATATACAAATTTGATTTAAATCACAAAAAAATCCTTATAATTCCTTCAAAAAAAAATTTATAAGATATTTTATTTATTAATATTTATTATTTTATTATTATTTAATTATCGTATTTAACACTTGAGGTGCAACATGTTGGTGCAATATCCCTCAGGTCAAGGTTGACCTGGGTAACCAAGCTGAGTCTTGGTTTGGGTTTAGATGTTTGACAATAAGATATTGATTGAAGAAGAGTCAAGTAGGTCAAGGTTGACCGGATACTTGACTGGGAAGTCCTAACTGGGATGTTAGGCAAAATGAAAGACCTAGTGAGTGAAGCTAGGCAGTATGAAAGTTCTGGTAAGTGAAGCCAGGCAGAAGGAAAGTCCTAGTAAGTGAAGCCAGGCAGAAGAAAAGTCCTGGTGAGTGAAGCCAGGCAGAAGGAAGTCCTAGTGAGTGAAGCTAGGCAGATGGAAATCCTGGTGAGTGAAGCCAGGTGAAAGTCCGAGTGAGTGAAGCTAGGCAGATGGAAATCCTGGTGAGTGAAGCCAGGTGAAAGTCCTAGTGAGTGAAGCTAGGCAGATGGAAAACCCTAGTGAGTGAAGCTAGGTGAAAGTCCTGGTGAGTGAAGCCAAGCAAGGGAAAATCCAGATGGATCAAGGATGATTGGACATCTGGTGTTGGGAAGTCCAAGTAGGTCAAAGGATTGACTGGATACTTGGCATGAAAGAAAAGTCCAAGTAGGTCAAAGGGATTGACCGGATACTTGGCACAGAGAAAAGTCCAAGTGGGTCAAAGGGATTGACCGGACACTTGGTAAGGGAGTCCTAGCAGGTCAAGGGAGTGACTAGATGCTAGGCATGACATACCAACAGGTCAAGGTTGACCGGATGTTGGTTTGGGAGGTTTGGGACTTGGTTTTGGACAAAAATCAAGTGCTGGATCGATCAGTGGATCGATCCAGGCTCTGGATCGATCCAGACCTGTCCCAGCGAACAGAGAGCCTCTGGATCGATCCGTGGATCGATCCAGAGGTCCCAATCGATCAGTGGATCGATTGGGACGCGGCTGCTTCGCGCGATAAGCGCTGGATCGATCCGTGGATCGATCCAGGCGTTTTCCCAAAGCACAGAGGCGCTCTGGATCGATCCGTGGATCGATCCAAAGCCTCCCCGATCGATTGGGAATATTCGAATCGATCGGGATCCGACCGTTGCGTCGTATTTGAGCTGCAGGCGTGCGTTGGCTGCAGCATCTCTTCACCGTTTCATCTCAGATCTTCGCTAGCTCCTCCACGGCACTCTCAAAGCTCGTGATCGCCAGTTCTTGAAGGTTCTTGGAAGCTCTCCGAGTCAAGAGGCGGATCAAAGGCAAGAAGAGAAGCTAGGGTTAGGGTTTTCTGCATTCATTGTAAGCTTTGTGCTTGTATTTTGTTTCCCTTTCCTTCTTCTTGTACCGAGAGTCTTGTAGGGCTTCTCCGCCCTCGGTAGTTACCGAAAAGGAGTGTTTCATAGTGGAGGGTGCGTGCGTGGTGTGGATCCTTGGATTAGTCACCTCCTTTGGAGGTGGATACCAAGTAAAATCCTAGTGTTAGCGTGGGTGTATTTGTTTCTGTATTTTCCGCTGCATATTCTTGAAGAAACAATCAACGCCAAGCAACGCCGAGCAACGCCAAGCACCGAGCGAACGCGACGAGCTATTCACCCCCCCTCTAGCTACTTTTGGTCCTAACAAGTGGTATCAGAGCAAGGCCGCTCTTCACCGGAATCATCGCCGGAAGGGTCAAGCATAACAAGAAAAGCTAGAGGGTGAAGAAGTTGGAGCAAATTCTTCAAGTTCAAGATTTTATCAAGCTCAACTTCAAGATGCAATTCCAAGATGGACTTGGATTTGACACAAGGGTGGCTCCACCATATTCATCTACAAGCTTCGATTCTTGGAAATCAAGAATCGAAAATTTTCTTATGATGGAGATAGAGCAATGGTTTGCTCTCATGGAAGGTTTTGAAGCTCCCACAAATTCCAAGGGCAAAGTACTCAAAAGGAGCAAGTGGAGCAAAGACCAAATCCAAAGATGTGAGGCCAATGACAAAGTGACCAAGCTTTTGGTCAATTTATTGCCAAGCAACATCTTGGAACAAATTGGAGAGTTTGAAGATGCCAAGGAGCTTTGGAGCAAATTGGAAAGAATTCATGAGATCCCCTCCACTGTACCAAATCAAGGAGAATCCAAAGAGGGCGACTCATTGGATCAAGACCAAGAGGAGGACTCCGAGGTTGAGAGATGCTCAACCTCCGAAGAAGTTCAAGAAGAAGCTTCATCTTCAAGGGAATGCAACGAAGGGAACAAGGAGGGAGCATACTCCTTGTTTCATATTCAAGATGATGAAGCCTCCACCTCTAGGATTGAGGGGGAGCAATCCTTGGTGACACCGGATCAAGAAGAAGGAGAAACTTCTACATCCGGGTCAAGAGATGAAGAGATTGAAGAAGCTTCTACCTCCACGAGTCAAGAAAAATCAAATGGAGGAGAATCAAGATCGGATCAAGAGGAAGCTTCTACCTCCGGATCCAAAGGGAAAGATGCCACCCCTACAAGCAAAGGTATAAATATTTCAATTAAAAATAAAAATCATATTATATGCTTTGAGTGTAGGGAACATGGGCACTACAAGAGCAAGTGCCCTAAATTGGCCAAGAAGAAGGGCCAAGTGGCACAAAAGGGCAAGGCGAAACCCAAGGAGATCATCCCCAACACAAAGAAGAGCAAGGAGCATATTATATGCTTCTCTTGCAATCAAAAGGGGCATTACCGAAGTCAATGCCCCAAGGGGAAGAAGGTGGTCAAGGCTCAAGGAGGCACTAGTCAAGGGGGAGCCTCCAAGGTAAAGAAGAAGGTAACATTTATTAAGCCTACCCCTTTACATTATGGTAAAAAGCATGATAGTTCTAACTTATATCATTTTAATGCTATTTACCATGAAAATAGAAAGCATGATAGCGTTAAAGAAAAACATATAGCTTTTCATGCTAAAACCACTACACCTAAGGCAAGGAAGGTAGATAGACACTTGGGCAATAACTCTAAAGATTTTAGATACAAGCCCAAGAACAAATATGCTCATGAATCAAATGAAAAATCTAAAACTAAGGACTTAGTGTTAGAAAATCAAGTCTTGAGATCAAGGCTTGATAAAATGGAAAAGACCCTAAAAAGGATGGAAAATATTCTATTAGGGCAAAATGAGCAATACCTAGGGCTAGGCGCACAAAGGTCATCCAATGGCCATAGAGGTTTGGGATACAAACCAAAGGCTAAGAAGGATGTGTCCTCTTACCATAGAGTTCCATATAGTTATGGAACAAACCCTAGGTCTAGTGGTCAAGCCAAGAATACTAGGGAAGTCATCCCTAAGAGTATTTTTGCAATAAATGTGACTAAGACTTCTAAGAAGTCTAAGAAAGTCACAAAGAAGGTTACAAGGGAAGCTATCCCTAGAGTTGACCTAGAAACTGTGACCAAGGCTTCTAAGAAGCCCAACAAGGTCACTAGGAAGGTATCTAGGGAAGTTATCCCTAGTGAGTACCTAGAGAATCCAAGGAGCACCAATAGGTGTTGGGTTCCTAGGAGCATCTTCTCTACCCCATAGATGGGTTAGAGAGTGTCAACTCCGATTAGAAGGGTAGTTAACCCAACTTTGAGGAAATTGACACTCAAGGAGCATTTTCAAGGTTTTAGTTAACCTTTGAAAATGAAATGGAATTATTGATTACTCCTTGAAAGAGTAAAATGTGTCTAATGGTGAAAAATTGATTTTATCTTAAAATGGCACAAATTGGGAAAACCTTGAGAAATACCAAGTTGGGATTTTGGTATTCTCTTGGAAATTTAAGGCAATCCGGGCCTTGATTTATGTAATCACTTTTGAGGAAAAATGGAATATGCCAACATTTGAGGACATGTTTATTTTCAATTGGCATACATTAAATCAAGGAAATTAGAAATGCCAATTTAGGTTTTGGCATTCTCTTGTAGCACTTTAGGGCAATCTAGGTTTAAGGTGTAAGTTTAGCTAAGACTTTAAGGATACTTAGATAGTTAATCTAGGTATATTTTATTTATGCTAAATCTTGCCATGATTGTTTGCCCATCATATGCCATGACATTATGTCTAGTTTTGCATTCATGTTTTATTATGAAAAATCCAAAAATACCATGTCATGACATTCATACATCATGTAGTAATAGGATATTTTCTTTTGAAAATTATTTTCTTTTGATGTATGCCATAACATAATCATGCATTAAGTTTAATTCCTTGTAATTAAGGACGAATGGCATTTAACGACACTTATTGACAAGTGACATCCTGGGTGGATGTCTAATATCTCTAAAATACCTAGGTAGATATGCATGATCCCTAGAATAGGGCAAAACCAAATTTTACATCTCACAAAGACCTCTAAGATGACTTGTATGTGTTTAGTGCACATTAGATACAAGTGAAATGTTAGGATGATGAACAAAGCTCAAGATGTTGATTTAGTGCATTCTTTTGAGTTTTTAGGTTCATCAAAACACATAGTTATGTGTTTTCCCATCATTGGGAAAGCTAATGTACAAGTCATGTGCATTATGCCCAAGGAACATGATGGGATGTTGGTTTTGAAAATGTTTTTAAAATGTTTTTGGAAAACCTTGGTGAAGGCTATCTTTTGATAGTAATCACCATTGAATAGTTAGACACAAACTTGAAGAAAAACACTAAAGTTTTTGTAAGTTTTCAAGTTTGTGTCAATCTTTGAAAATATGATGTACTTTCATAGAAATCTATTTTTCCATGATTAAGTATGCCCTAAATAATGTCTACACGAAATTTCATGATTTTTGGATTTTTGTAGAATTTTCTAGGGGTTTCTGAAGTTGACTGAAATGGAATTTCAGCAACTATCAGACCTCCGATCGATCCATGGATCGATTGGAGTGCCCGAATCGATCCGTGGATCGATTCAGAAGGCAAGTCTCCCGCGAGCAGAAGCTCGCTGGATCGATCAGCCGATCGATCCAGGTAGTCTGAATCGATCAGTGGATCGATTCAGAAAGGTTCAATCGATTGGAACCCAACTCCAATCGATCCAAGTTGCTGATTTTGGCTGGGAAGGCTTGATTTCAGCATCTTTGAACCTCTTTGAGTCTAGGTAACCATTCCAAACCCCTAAAATACATTTGTATACATACAAAGGGTGTTTTCATGTGAAAACAAGGATGGATTGGTTAAGGAAGGCTAAGTTGAAGTTTAGGTTGAGGTGTGTTTCAAATTTTGAATATTTGAACCTCAAAACTTCTAAATTTGGGTTTCCTAATGTTTTAGGGATTCCAAGTCATTGTTGGTGCAATGATAGAAGTTACCACCATGTCTTTAGGGGGAGGGACTCTTTAAAGACATGAAAATTATTTTTCATGAACCTTGGAAGGTGGTTAACCTACTGTTGTGAACTTGCTCAAGGTTGAGCATTTAAACTTGAAATGGGGAGAAATGGGGAGTGGATATCCTCATTATTTCAAGTGGGAACTTAAGTGGTTAGATAATGCTCAAGGTTGGGTATTTGTCTACATTGAGGGAGAAGTTAAGGATAAATGAAGGGTATGGGACCTTCTTTATCGGGTGATCACAATGAGTGAAGTTGTGATCACGATGAGCAACTCTTCAGGGGGAGAGTCTTCAA
This sequence comes from Zingiber officinale, assembly GCF_018446385.1. NCBI lineage: Eukaryota > Viridiplantae > Streptophyta > Magnoliopsida > Zingiberales > Zingiberaceae > Zingiber > Zingiber officinale. The sequence goes on from NC_055997.1 coordinate 125,183,823, forward strand.
CAAATGGATTTGTTGAAGTGTGCCCAGAATTGGAGCATAGGTTGATGTGTGTCCAACGATGGGTTGATGTGTGCCAATAGGGGGAGAATGTATGGTTAAGCTTAGGCCTTCATTACCTATGGGAAGGTCATAGGGGGAGAATGAAAGGACTCATGAAAGGGAGTAAGTTAAGCTTTCATTACCTAGAGGGAGTTTGCCCTCTTAGGGGGAGAATGAAGAGCTTAATTTATGCTTTCATTACCTAGTGGCATGAAGAAGGAGGCTATGGGATTAGCCTAACTTACATATGGGATTGTAAGTGTTATTGTGGTATTGTCAAACATCAAAAAGGGAGAGATTGTTGGTGCAATATCCCTCAGGTCAAGGTTGACCTGGGTAACCAAGCTGAGTCTTGGTTTGGGTTTAGATGTTTGACAATAAGATATTGATTGCAGAAGAGTCAAGTAGGTCAAGGTTGACCGGATACTTGAGTGGAAGTCCTAAGCGGGATGTTAGGCAAAATGAAAGACCTAGTGAGTGAAGCTAGGCGTTATGAAAGTTCTGGTGAGTGCCAGGCAGAAGGAAAGTCCTAGTAAGTGAAGCCGGAAGAAAAGTCCTGAGTGAAGCAGGTGAAGGAAGTCCTAGTGAGTGAAGCTAGGCGGATGGAAATCTGGTGAGTGAAGCCGGTGAAAGTCCGAGTGGGTGAAGCTAGGCGGATGGAAATGGTGAGTGAAGCCGGTGAAAGTCCTAGTGAGTGAAGCTAGGCGGATGGAAAACCCTAGTGAGTGAAGCTAGGTGAAAGTCACGGTGAGTGAAGCCGGGCAAGGGAAAATCCGGATGGATCAAGGATGATTGGACATCCGGTGTTGGGAAGTCCAAGTAGGTCAAAGGATTGATGGATACTTGGCATGAAAGAAAAGTCCAAGTAGGTCAAAGGATTGACCGGATACTTGGCAGAGAAAAGTCCAAGTGGGTCAAAGGATTGATCGGACACTTGGTAAGGGAGTCCTAGCGGTCAAGGGGTGACTAGATGCTAGGCATGACATACCAACAGTCAAGGTTGACCGGATGTTGGTTTGGGAGGTTTGGGACTTGGTTTTGGACAAAATCAAGTCTCTGGATCGATCAGTGGATCGATCCAGACCTGTCCCAGCGAACAGAGAGCCTCTGGATCGATCCGGATCGATCAGAGGTCCCAATCGATCGGTGGATCGATTGGGACGCGGCTGCTTCGCGCGATAATCCGTGGATCGATCCGAGGCCTTTTGAAAGCAGACGCTCTGGATCGATCCGTGGATCGATCCAAAGCCTCCCCGATCGATTGGGAATATTCGAATCGATCGGGATCCGACCGTTGCGTCGTATTTGAGCTGCAGGCGTGCGTTGGCTGCAGTATCTCTTTACGGTTTCATCTCAGATCTTCGCCAGCTCCTCCACAGCACTCTCAAAGCTCGTGATCGCCAGTTCTTGAAGGTTCTTAGAAGCTCTCCGAGTCAAGAGGCGGATCAAAGGCAAGAAGAGAAGCTATGGTTAGGGTTTTCTGCATTCATTGTAAGCTTTGTGCTTGTATTTTGTTTCCCTTTCCTTCTTCTTGTACCGAGAGTCTTGTAGGGCTTCTCCGCCCTCGGTAGTTACCAAAAAGGAGTGTTTCATAGTGGAGGGTGCGTGCGTGGTGTGGATCCTTGGATTAGTCACCTCCTTTGGAGGTGGATACCAAGTAAAATCCTAGTGTTAGCGTGGGTGTATTTGTTTCTGTATTTTCCGCTGCATATTCTTGAAGAAACAATCAACGCCAAGCAACGCCGAGCAACGCCAAGCACCGAGCGAACACGACGAGCTATTCACCCCCCCCCCCTCTAGCTTCTTTTGGTCCTAACACAACAGACTCACATGAAGGTTCCTCTGTGCAAATTGAAAATGTTCCAATCAACTATGGGGGAAGGCCAGAGAAAATTATTGGGTTGAACTTCAAGAGGGGGTAACAGAAGATGCTCTTCTATTTGGTCATGCTCAATCTAACTTGATTCTAGACCGAAGACCCTCCCAAACATGCCGAGGATGTTGATGTTGGATTGCAATGGTTGCAAACAAAATTTCACATTGAAAACATATAGAAATGATCATAACTTATAAGAAAAAAAATATTTCTATTGGTATGAGGCATTTTAGGTAAAGCCAAAAATAAAATCATGATAGCCTAGGTCTAGAGTGGCTAATTATGGAAATATTTAAAAAATTTTACTTTAACAATTAGTATCAGAGTTCAGGCTGCCAGAAGGACTATCCACCGACTGTGCACAAGAGGCATGGTCCAATCGAGGTATGTGGGTGGAATATTGACATCGAACGAAGGAAGTGGGGGCTCCCATGTCTGGATCAAGACGACCAAACAACTGGCAGAGAAGTCCTAGTTGTGGCTAGGCAAAGAAAACCAAGTAAGTCGGTTAGACTAAGTGGCAAAGAAGTTTTAACAGGTCATGTGGACCGAGGGGCAAGAAGTCCTAGTAAGTTAGTTGGACCGAGTAGGAAAGTCTTGGTGGGTCAAGGATTAGATGACATCAAGCAGATAGGTTTGAGGGGTGATTCTTCATTTAAAGGGGGATTGTTGGATTACAATGGTTGCAAACAAGCCCCATATTGAAAATACATAGAAATGATTATGAATTTATAATAAAAAGATATTTTCATTGGTATGAGATATTTTGGGTAAAGTCTAAAAATAAAACTATAAGATCTTAGGCCTAAAATGGATAATATCAAACAACTATGTAGATATCTAAATTCTTTTAGCCCTAACAATTGATGTTCAAACTATTAGTGCATTGGAATCATCAATTGCAACACAAAGAGAGCGACTAAGGAAGTATGGAAGTCCTGGACAAGAAGTACAAGTTGGAGGATACGGGGGCCAAGAAATTTATTTTTGGTCGATTCTTATACAATAGGATGGTTGACTCCAAAATGATGATCAGTTAAGTCCAGGAGCTTCAAGTGATCTTCAACGGATCCACTCGAAAAGTATGATTCTGAATAAAATCTTCCAAGTAACATCTATAGGATCGAAAAGTGCTAGAGAGGAAGTGGTGAATAACGTGAATCATTTTTTTAATTTTTTGAGATTCACAAGTTAAAATAAAGTAGCAAAAATAAGAGAAAGAAAACCATAGCTAACAATATTTATTTTTACTTGGTTCGAAGTATTCAACGACTTCTACTCCAAGTCTCGCACTCGCTGAGTGTTTTTATTAGATAACCCACTAAAAGCTCGAATATTACATGAAAATATAGAATTTAAAGTGAAAGTAAATAAAAATAATTATACCGATGACTTATAGTAGAAACGTAGGCATTGTCGTTGAAGTAGTGTTTCACCATTGTAGCGAAGCTTCGAAGTAGCACACGAGTATGAAAGTTATAGTCGATTGGTATTCTAATGTTGCTAGTTGAAGCTTCTTTTATAGGCTTTTCCAAGTGCCTAGACCACTCTCGAGCGCCTCCACTGAAGTATATTTGATCCATCTTTGTCACTGAATTTATCCACTTTCAGGCACCTGGACCACTCCCGGACGCCTGAATCACTGACATGGTTGTACCTCGATGAAGCTCTATCCATGTCACCTCTATCCATTCCCAAGAACTTGTACCACTCCCGGACACCTGGAAGCTGACGTACTTTGGCCAATCAGAGCGTGTCAACTCAGTTGCTGTTGTGGTTGGATTCTGGCCATTTCGAGTGTCTAGATCTCCAGTGCCTAAATCCCTTCCAGACACCTGGAATGTCCCAACTCCAACTTTGATTTTTTGTATCATAGAGTTAGCATAACAAACAACAATATGAAATTATTAAACATTGAGACAGTCTCGGAACTGTCTGGTCCTAATTTTAAGTTTCGTTGAAATCCTAGGTCAGACTTATGCCCATTGTTCCCTCAACGGGGAACGCGCCATCACTGGATCTCTCCTCCAGTTGCTTACCTCCACTTATCATTTTACATATTTACTTGACTCTGATCTCTTAATCTACCAGGTCTTCCTGCCTGATGCATCATCTAAACTTCAACAGTTATCTGGTCCTCCATGATCCGACTAGACTTCAGTCTGGTATCTGGTCCTCTAGATCCATTAAGTATGTTCGCTTGCACACTTAGCTTAAGAGGTTAAATCGTATAATCTAACTTTAACATTTGTCATACTCCAAAATATGAGTCTGATTATTAGTGTAAATTGCACTAACAATATCTCCTTTTTTGATATAATGACAACCTAGATTAAAGTTAGGAAAATAAAGCCCTTTCTGGCTAAGTACAAGATTATGCATTAAGTCAAATAAATATGTAATATGTAACTTGTTGATTAAGAGTTTTGATTTTCTTAACTTAACTCTTACTCACCTCCTTTGTTATATATCAAAAATATATAAGTGGAGTTTTAAGAATAATAATCGGCAAACCAATAAGAGAGTTGAATGTAATCTATAGTTTTGCAACTAAGTTTTAAAAATTTAGAAATGAGTGTTGAAAATTTGACATATAAATTTGCAAACAAGTTTTTAAATAAATTTTTAATATTTTAACAATTTTCGAAGTTTTCAAAACATCTAGAATACATTTTTCAAAATTTTCAAAGATATTTTCCAAATACTCTTAGAACTTGCAATGATATTTTCAAAATATTTTTTATACACATTTTGCAATGGTTTTTCAAAATAAGTAAATTAATATATCCCTCAAAAGTTTTATAAATATATTTTTTAAAGTATTTATCAAAGATTTGTTTAATTAATTCTGACAAAGTTTTGAAAATTATTTTTCAACTGATAATAAAATATTTTTCAACTAATTTTTAAAGCATATTTCAAAATATTTTTAAGAAATATTTAAAATATTTTCAATTGTTTTCAAAAAGAAGTTTTTCAATAAATTTTAAAAACAAACATATTTTGAAAAGTGTGTTTTCAAAAAATGTTTTCAGTTTTTTAATAGTCAATATTCAGCAAATATTTATTTTCAAAATGATTAATTAATTTTCAAAAATACTTCTGTTTAATATATAACTTAAATATTTTCAAGAAAATACTATCTTTTCTTAAGAAAAAATTAAAGATACTTATTTTGAAAATAAAGTTTTTCAAATATATTCTTTAAGATATTTTATTTTAAACGTTTATCAAAGATATATCTTTTATTAGAATCTCCCGCCTAATATTCTCTTTTTGATAGATGTTAAAAAAATATCCTAATTTTCAGACATACAAAATAATATATCTAAAACAATATTTTTAATTAATTTTCCTAGCATTGTACTAAATTTCCAAGCATGATAAATATATTAACTTTAAGGGATTTTTAATTCAATGATTTATCTAATGTAGAAGTTTTGAAATTTGTTAATTATACTTGAATATTAATTAATATAAATTAATCAGTTTTGTATTAAATTAATTACAATAAGTTAAAATTTATTGAGTTAATTTCATATTATTAATTAACTAAATTTTAATTAGTTAATGTAGGATTAATTGATTAATTATTTATTAAATTATTACTTTCGGAATAAATTTAAATTAAGTTCCTTAAATTAGATTAAGTTAAACATAAATTTACTACTAATTAAGTTAATTTAATTAGGTAGATTAATTAATGTCGAATTAGATTGAATTTTAAATTGATTAAGTTGAGTATTGATGATGAAGTTAAATTAGAGTCCATTATTTTAGTATTGTATTAATTATTATTCTGATTATTATTAATTAATGTTTGAATACCTCTCCAACAACCAGCTAAATGGATCCATTCTTGAACTGGGTCAACTGGCAACCTTCCCATGGTACGACTATGAGAACAACTCGGGTCTCTATGGCTCCCTCTCCCGCCCTATAAGGATGTTGTTGGGGTTTCTTTGGATGAGTAAGGGTTTTTTGATTCATAATGTAATTTTACATTATAGTTGGATCGTAGTCATGATTCAATCATAATTGGTTATGATTTTTTTTTTCTAGATTTATTTTCCATTTAGATTATAGTTTAAATCGGGATGAGCGGATGACTGAACTATCGGATGCCGAGTTTGACGGCCTTTGACCACCCACTCCAATATAAACTGTAACCTGAATAGAAGGATAAATATAAAAAGATATCACAATCAATTATGATCAAATTATAATTACGATCTAATTGTAATTATTATGGAGCATCCTCTTATCTATAAAAACTGAGACGAGAATCCGATCTCTCTTTGGACACACATCACAAGAAGTCGCACCGCCACTAGGCTTCTCTCACAAGGAGCCCTCAATGTTACACCAAGAGGCAAGAGTTCGCTTGTTTTTGGATTCGAAATTGTTTGACTTCTGCTTTAAATTTATACGCCCTCGGCGAACAACCACGAAGACCATTTTAAATTATACACCGACATAGTTGCACGTGGATGACATTAGGCCCGACTTAAAGTTAAGACCTATGCCTAGGACCCTAATTTCATTGGGTCCATTATTATTAAAAAAAATTAAATATATTTAATAATTAAAATTTAATTTTGCACAAATGATAAAACGGTTGATAATTCTATTTTAAATTTTAAACATGATCCTTCGATTTCCGCACTAAAAATCAAACTCATTTATAAATTCCAATGGAAACTTTAATTAATGATTATTAATTATAATTATTATATTCATATACAATTCTATCTAAAACTATCAGCCTATTACCATCAAATTTCATTTTGTTTTCCTCACCTTCTTCTTCTCATATTCTTGCTCATTTGCTCAAGCCTCATTCTTTGTATTTTTTTTCTCCCTCGTCATCTCGTCGGTGATTCTTACACTCTCAGAAGACATCCTTCGGCTTCCTCGCTCATTTGGTAATATTTTTTTTATTTTTTCTTCTTTCTCGAAATAGTCTTTATTATTTTATATAAATAATCAATTATAGATGGAATGAACCATATCAATGTAAAAATAGATTATTAGCAATTGTAAGAAACTTTTTCCCCATTTTTTTATTTTTCGATCCAAGCAAATTACTAACATTACAGACTTGATTTATGCAATTAAAAAATCATAAAATATGATTCATATATTTTTAATATTTTTTAACTTCAGTAATCTGATTTATTATATATTGTTATTAGTATTTTAATATAAATATGCTGATACAAAATATGATTCTCGATATATAAAATGTATTAAAAAAAATAGAAAAATTTATTTAATCTCAAAAAGATGCACTTATAGATTTATTATTAATAATCAAAATCAAAACCTAGGAAATAATACAATTGAAAATTTAAATAAAAAATTAATTAAATTTTCATCCGAAGATAATACTTTAGGACAAAGAAATCTATCAATTGTAGCAAAAAAGACAAATACGCTCGCTCCCAACGCCTCCGTCAACACGGAGGAGGTAAATCACGGACGACAACTAACCTTTGGAATAGTGACTAGCACATGAGGGAGGTATTTATCTCGACTTTACCGAGATTCGAACCCCAGACCTCATTGTGACAACACCTCATTCGCTAGCCACTAGACCCATCCGAGGGGACCCAAAAAAAAAAGGTCCAACACCAAAAAGAAATCTATCAAGAACTTTTTAATGATCACAAATCGAATTCATTAGTTGACAAAGAAGATAATTTTTTAAATAATATTGATAAAATTATTATTCAAAATATATATGAATCAACGGACAAATATAAACACTAATTTAATAGATTTATTAGTTTAAAAAAAGGTCCAATTAGAGAAATTAATATTTCTTTTCTAAATGATAAAAATTCTAGACATTTTTCTATAAGTCATTATATTTGAAAATTGTCAAATGGAGAAAAATATGATAGAAAATGATTAATATATTCAAAAGAATTAAACAAAGTATTTTGTTTTTATTGTAAATTATTTAATCAAAAATTAATTGCAATTCAATTAACAAATGAAGGGTGTCGAGATTAGAAAAATCTTAGTGTCAAGCTTAAAAGTCATGAAACAAGCCGTAAACATATTATAAATATGAATATTTGATTTGATATTGAAATAAGATTGGTTAAAAATAAAACCATGGATCAAAATTTACAAGAAAAAAATAAATAAAGAATAAGAACATTAGAAAAATGTATTAATAAAAATTATTGCTATAGTTAAAAATCTTGCAAAAAATAATTTGACATTTTGTGGTACAAATGAGAAAAATTATTAAGATAACAATGAAAATTTTTTAGGTTTAATTGAAATGATTGCCGAATTTGATCATATAATGCAAGAACACTGATCCTGTCTGGAAGCTGAGAAGACGAACCTGCCGGTGTGACGTGTCTGGAAGGTTGACCGCATCCCCATGACCCGGTCGATGATCTGTCCGCTGCGTTGACCAAGTCGTCTGAAGTCCTCCTCCAGTCAACTGTACCTGTATCCAGCGACCGGGTTCCCCCGGTCTCTGGTACCTCGGTGCTCGAGGCGAATCCCACAAATGTATGAGTAACCAGATAATAACAGAATAGTAGTAAAATAAACAGATACCGAGTACGAGAACGTACCTTGGCCCAGGGGGGCGCCCTCGGATGGATGAGTGAGCTGGTCGTGGTGCTGATCAAGTCGTCGCGGTCGTGACAAGTAGATGGGTGTGAACCCGCTGAGAAGTCAAATCTAATGGTGGCGGCACGGAATCCGATGCAGCCTGGATCCGGAATGCGGCATGTAGGCTGTGACACAACGGCTCGCAGGCCGATACGCGGCACGCAGGCCGGATAACACAGATAGCTCGTAATCATAAGAGAGATGCACAGAGTAAAACCCAACAACTCAATGGCCGGAACAACCTCGGCTCGATGGCCGAACCCGATCTCGGCGCGATGGCTAGAATAACCCAAATAGTACCGAGCTGCGGCTATCTGGAAGGTGACGATATCCACTAAAGACAGCGGCAGTAGATGCGAGAGGGGGAGGCTGCGGCTGTTGGCGGCGGCTGTGGTCGCGGGGGAAGGCAGCGGTGGCTGCCGGCGGCGGCTGTGGCCGTGGGGGAAGGCAGCGGTGGCTGCCGGAGGAGGTGACACCGGCGGCGGCTGTGGCAGTCGCCGGAGGAGGCCGTGGCGGATGGAGACGCTGGCGGCTGCTGGAGGAGGTGACACCGGAGTAGGAGGCGGCTCTAGACGCCGTACGCGACGGCGGTGCTCGATTTCTCCCTGGCAGCGGTGAAAACGCCCTCTCCTAGGCGGTGTCGATGGCATGAGATCGGAGGAAAGGGGTGGAGGAGAGGAAGAGAAGAGCTCCGGCGACTTCGTCGGTCGCCGACGAAGGGCGTGAGAGGGGCAAACCCAAGCTTCTCCTTGGTTGGCGGCGGGCTCCCCGTTTCTCCCTGGCGGCGGCCGCCACAAAAACATGAGCCCCCCTCTTTCTCTCTCACGTCCTTGCCTTAATCACCCAAAGAAACCTAAACATCCCCTTTACAAAAATGCCCTTCTTCTTCCTCTTAATTACCTTTGACCTCTTCACATATTCGGATCACAAGCCTTCCCTTCAAGTCTAGTCGAAGGAGACGTGAGTCCGACTGACTGGACAGTCTATTGCAAAGATTTGAACCACTCTCGATGTCAAAGCCAAATCGCTGAACCAATAATATAATGTCCCTCGAGCGATCGCGATAATAAAGGTATCGCAGGAGATGGTCACGATACCGAGCAGACTAAGTCAGAAACTGGACCAATGCCAAGTGCGCAGCCGCGAAGATACAGACCGGACGATCGAAGTGCTGTCGATCGGATGGATAGATGCTAAGCGAACGCTGTCGTGCGAGCGATCGAAATGATGCCGATCGGATGGATAGATGCTAGACGGACGCTGTCGTGCGAGCGATCGAAATGATGCCGATCGGATGGATAGATGCGGGGCGGGCGATGCTGCGCGTGCGACCGGAATGATGTCGATCGGTCGGATAAATGTCGGGCGGACGATACCGCGCGTGCGACCGGAATGATGTCGATCGGTCGGATAAATGTCGGGCGGACGATACCGCGCGTGCGACCGGAATGATGTCGATCGGTCGGACAAATGCTGGGCGGACGATACCGCGCGTGCGACCGGAATGATGTCGATCGGTCGGATAAATGCCGGGCGGACGATGCCGCGCGTGCGACCGGAATGATGTCGATCGGTCGGATAAATGCCGGGCGGACGATACCGCGCGTGCGACCGGAATGATGTCGATCGGTCGGAAAAATGTCGGGCGGACGATACCGCGCGTGCGACCGGAATGATGTCGATCGGTCGGATAAATGCCGGGCGGACGATACCGCGCGTGCGACCGGAATGATGTCGATCGGTCGGATAAATGCCGGGCGGACGATACCGCGCGTGCGACCGGAATGATGTCGATCGGTCGGATAAATGCTGGGCGGACGATACCGCGCGTGCGACCGGAATGATGTCGATCGGTCGGATAAATGTCGGGCGGACGATACCGCGCGTGCGACCGGAATGATGTCGATCGGTCGGATAAATGCCGGGCGGACGATACCGCGCGTGCGACCGGAATGATGTCGATCGGAAGAATAGATACCTGGCCGCGACGACTGCTCGACCCCGAACGGGGGAGATAGATATATGAGGTGCTGGTCCGCTGAACTGGTCCGAAACCGGTGATGATCGCTTGAATATAATCCTCCCGGCCGATCGGCTCGGGGGTCATCGCCATCGAGCTCGGCTCGGATACCGCGCGTGCGACCGGAATGATGTCGATCGGTCGGATAAATGCCGGGCGGACGATACCGCGCGTGCGACCGGAATGATGTCGATCGGTCGGAAAAATGTCGGGCGGACGATACCGCGCGTGCGACCGGAATGATGTCGATCGGTCGGACAAATGCTGGGCGGACGATACCGCGCGTGCGACCGGAATGATGTCGATCGGTCAGATAGATGCCGGACCGCGAGGACTGCTCAACCCCGAACGGGGGAGATAGATGCTCGCGACGGCTAATCGACCCCAAACAGGGGAGATAGATGTATGATATACTGGTCCGATATACTGGTCCTCCCGCCCGAACGGCTCGGGGGCCTTCAGCTTCGAGCGCTTGGCTCGGATAATAACCTTTCGGCCGAACGGCTCGGGGGCCTTCGGTCCTCGAGCCTGTGGCTCGGATATAATCCTCCCCGAGGTAGTCTCGGCTAAAATGTACCTGACCGAGCGGCTCAGGCCTTCGCTCCCTGAGGTAGTACTCAGCTAAAATGTACTTGGCCGAGCGGCTCAGGCCTTCGCTCCCTGAGGAAGTACTCAGCTAAAATGTACCTGGCCGAGCGGCTCAGGCCTTCGCTCCCTGAGGTACTACTCAGCTAAAATGTACCTGGCCGAGCGGCTCAGGCCTTCGCTCCCTAGCGACCAACGGAGATCTGCATTAGCTCCCCACTCCCGAACACCCGTGGAGTTAGGAGAACATAAGACACTCTTCAGAATACAAGGCAATAACCTCCCTCTATCATCCTGAACAGCGCAGGGTTTTGGTTTCCCATCCTGCCATAATAGTATGCAGCCCGGCCGAACAGCTCGGGGTCTTCGTGTTCGAGCCCGTGGCTCGGATATAAACCTCCCGGCCGAACGGCTCGGGGGCCTTCGGCTTCGAGCCCGTGGCTCGGATATAAACCTCCCGGCCGAACGGCTCGGGGGCCTTCGGCTTCGAGCCCGTGGCTCGGATATAAACCTCCGAGCGGCTCGGGGCCCTTGGCCGAGCCCGTGGCTCGGATAAACTGCCCGGGGGCCGTCGTCTTCGAGCCTGTGGCTCGGATATAAACCTCCCGGCCGATCAGCACGGGGGCCTTCGGCATCGAGCCCGTGGCTCGGATATAAACCTCCCGGCCGAACGGCTCGGGGGCCTTCGGCTTCGAGCCCGTGGCTCGGATATAAACCTCCCGGCCGAACGGCTCGGGGGCCTTCGTCTTCGAGCCTGTGGCTCGGATAAAAACCTCCCGGCCGATCGGCACGGGGGCCTTCGGCATCGAGCCCGTGGCTCGGATATAAACCTCCCGGCCGAACGGCTCGGGGGCCTTCGGCTTCGAGCCCGTGGCTCGGATATAAACCTCCCGGCCGAACGGCTCGGGGGCCATCGGGACTAGTACAGATCATATAACTGACAGAACAAATAACAGAAAAACTGACCGTGGTCATGAGGATGGCAGAACTCTCCGGCATCGTCCATCTTCACGTTCCAGATCAGGCGAAGTTCCCACAGACGGCGCCAATTTGATCCTGTCTGGAAGCTGAGAAGACGAACCTGCCGGTGTGACGTGTCTGGAAGGTTGACCGCATCCCCATGACCCGGTCGATGATCTGTCCGCTGCGTTGACCAAGTCGTCTGAAGTCCTCCTCCGGTCAACTGTACCTGTATCCAGCGACCGGGTTCCCCCGGTCTCTGGTACCTCGGTGCTCGAGGCGAATCCCACAAATGTATCAGTAACCAGATAATAACAGAATAGTAGTAAAATAAACAGATACCGAGTACGAGAACGTACCCTAGCCCAGGGGGGCGCCCTCGGATGGATGAGTGAGCTGGTCGTGGTGCTGATCAAGTCGTCGCGGTCGTGACAAGTAGATGGGTGTGAACCCGCTGAGAAGTCAAATCTAATGGTGGCGGCACGAAATCCGATGCAGCCTGGATCCGGAATGCGGTATGTAGGCTGTGACACAACGGCTCGCAGGCCGATACGCGGCACGTAGGCCGGATAACACAGATAGCTCGTAATCATAAGAGAGATGCACAGAGTAAAACCCAAATAGTACCGAGCTGCGGCTATCTGGAAGGTGACGATATCCACTAAAGACAGCGGCAGTAGATGCGAGAGGGGGAGGCTGCGGCTGTTGGCGGCGGCTGTGGTCGCGGGGGAAGGCAGCGGTGGCTGCCGGCGGCGGCTGTGGCCCTTCTTCTTCCTCTTAATTACCTTTGACCTCTTCACATATTCGGATCAAACACCTTAAACATATTCAAAATGGTAAAATTCATAATCATTATCTTGGTCATAATATACAAAATGAATTAATAAATATATTAGAAAAATAAGTAAATAATATTATAATTAAAAAAATAAAAGAAGTAAAATACTTTTCAATTATACTTGATTGTACTCCTTATATAAGTCTTTAAGAACAAATGTCTCTTATATTAAGATGTGTAGATATTTCAACAAGTCCAATCAAAATAGAAGAATATTTTATAGAATTTTTAAAAGTAGATGATATATCAAGAAAAAGTTTTTTTTGATACGTTTATTAATATAATAAAGAAAATTGAATAGATGTAAATGATATAAGAGGACAAGGATATTGATCCTATTCGAACTAGGAGTTGATGAAAGCTGGGGACGTGACACTTTCTGCTGGCTCCACGTAGGCGCCGGGATGTGTTAGGGTTGCAAGGTTGCAAACATAGTCCCACATTGAAAACACATGGAAAAAATCATGGATTTATAAGAGAAAGATATCTCCATTGGCATGAGACATTTTGGGGAGAGCCCAAGAGCAAAACCATGAGGGCTTAGGCCCAAAATGAACAATATCATGTAATTGTGGAGATATCTAAATTCTTTTCGATCCTACAATTGGCATCAGAGCCCGGACTGTCAGAAGGTTTAACCACCGACTGTGCACAAGAGCTATGGTCTGATTGAGCCATGTGGGTATAATATTGACCTCGAACAAAGAAAATGGAGGCTCCTATGTTCGGATCAAGAAGACCAAACATCAGGCAGGAAGTCCTAGTTGCGGCTAGGCAAGAAAGACCTAGTAGGTCGGGTGGACCGAGGGGCAGGAAGTCCTGGTGTGTCAAGGATCGGACGTAGGAAGCCTGTGGTCCTTTGTTTGAGGGGGGCATTGTTGGGGTTGCAGATCATGGATTTATAAGAGAAAGATATTGTCACGCCCCAAAGAAGTCCCTGCCAGACAAAAATCCGGCAGAATCTCCCCTGTACCAGTGACAATATGAAGCATCACTACAAGCAAAATACATCAGCCACATGCGGCTGGAATATTTATATACACAACCACGCAGTTATAATAACAGCCCACACGGCTGGAATGAAACAATCACAACCACGCAGTTATATATAAAACAGCCCACACGGCTGTACTAAAAACCAACACAGCGGAAAAACGAAAACGGAAAGCCCAATACAACACAATCAACACACTGCTAGCCGGCTAGGCTTTATACAACAACCATAACAACAAATACAACAACACACCAAATACAACACATATCGAATACAAATAAAGATATACCAAAACCCGAAACGATCGTCGGATGTGACGTAGGACCCGGCAGACAGGATACTCCGAGCGACACTCCAACCATCTACCTGAAAACATAAAGATATACATGCGGTGGTGAGTATAGGTAACTCAGCGGGTAATAGACAAGATAGTGCATGGTCCATAAACAAAACATGGAGATCACAAGTATACAGTCTCAGTAGGGAATAAGAACATGATCATACCATCATAATCAATGCACCTGAACATACCTGACATAATAACCTAACATAAACTGTACAAACCACAACTAACATAATGACGGATACATACCCAATCTGGAATCGACACACGGTACAATGATCAGTAAACTCACCGGATCCGCAACAGATATACCCGTGACACCTGTGCAATATAAGTACGACTGCATATACATGTAAAATAAATGACATGTATGCAGCATGGCAACCAAATGCAACAATCATATCGCAAACAAATGCAACATACCACAAACACATGCAACTAGTATCTAGTAGGCATGTATGCAAATATAACCCCGGATGCACCGTGCATCATATGCAAAAGTGCATGCATGCTCCATGGTCACCCCGCCACCTCTCCGAACACCACGACCCTGTATGGCCGAGAGGCTTGGGTGCGTGACATACTACCCTCCGGCCCACTATATAGTGGTCGAGGCGAACAGTCCGCTAGTAACTATCTAACTACATAGCATCGGGGTCCTTGGCCGGATCTCACTAAACCTCGTGGCCGGGTGGCACGACAGGACTAGCAACCGCTCCAACTACCACTACCCATGAGTGGCCGGGTGTGCGGTGCTAAACCAAACCAACCGATGACTCTCTCACCACAAGGGAGACAATGGTCATCAGATGCAATGAATGATGAACATGATATATATATATAATCATCATCCATGCAACAACCCCAACCCTCATAAATACCTCCAACATGAGTATAATCGACATGATACCTCTATGTATCCCACCAAACATATGTACCCACCACACATGTATGTCAACCAAAACTCCAATAATCCCACCGGACACATATACACAAAAATATAAGTACAGTCACCAGGTATCCTCCAATAAAAACACAACGGACATGTGTATATACTCCGAACATACAATCAACCCAACTCCTCCAAAAGTACATGACAAATACGTATGTACACACCACATGTAAATGTACGGTCAACAGGATAACTCCTATAACACATACCCATCTATGTACAGTCCACATCATACCCCCAATCAGCATGGTAATACTACCAACAACCCTACAATCCCTACAAGGCATACTCTACACGTGTAATCACAACAGAGTAGATATCAAGAGTGGAGACTGTATATGAATTAAATAGATCATCACAAGGGTCAAGCATAAGTATCATGCAGGAAAAACAGCAACCGATCATGATATAAGATAAAACAGCCTAAACCATCACATAATAGCCATGCACTAAGATCAAGAAAAACTAAGTAGAGGCCAAGGAAGAAATACCCGCCTTAAATCTGTCGATCGTCATCTGAAAATCCCATGTCGAGACACTCGTCCCGAATCCAAGTCCTGCGATCACACGGTATATATATAATGTTTAGCTAATCACATAATCAACAACAAACTAAACCCAATACCTAATCCTACGTCGATTAGGTAACCCTGTTTAGTTTCCACCTAATGATCCAACCCAAAGTAAATCATAGGCACATCCTTAAATTCAACTCTTCCTAAATCCAAACATAATCCAATGATCCTTAATAACAATCATGAACTCATCAAATGCAACCAACCCCTAATTAATCAAACCATAACATAATACAAACTCCAAGATGGACACTACTCTAATTCAGAAAATTATCCATCCATTACATCCCATTATTATCCACCACACATCATACATCAAACATGCATAATCATCCTCATGACCCACCTCTAACCAACAAATCTGATAATCAATCTCATCATATTTAAAACCCAACCAACAATCAATCCAATAATCCAAAGAATGATCACATAACAATCTATATTAACCAATCACCATATCCACAAATACCAACCCAATACAAACCTCAATCAATCACAAACTCCAACATGATTCGCCTCTAGATTCTCACTCATATCCATAGTTTCCAATCCAAAATCCCTAATCCAATATCAACATGGATTCAACCACACATACTGAGTAAGAACAACCCTACAACCCCTTATAAAACCTAATTTAGCCCTTACTAATGCGAATAACAGAGATACCTCTCTGGGAATCACTTACCGTGAGGTTTTTGGTAGCAAGTCCTGAATCTCACAGCCCACAAGAACCTCTGCTAACCGCTACCAAGAACCCTACACGAATTTCTTCCAAGATCAAACCATAAATCCAATCATATAGCAAAGGATTTGTTAAAACCCGAATTCACAGTACCAAACTCACCTCAACAGACCCTTACCTCCTCACCCAAGACCTTTACAGCTTCAAGAAGTGGAATTTGGAGTGATCGGCAACATGGCAATCCACAATACGTTGATCCTCTGCTTCCTTTAATCCAGAACAGAAAGATCATCACAACCAAACCCAATTAAGCAAGATCTTTGAAGCTTAATGATTCTAAACAAAACCTACCTTGATCAAGCGTTTTCAGATAGTGTCGGCACTTCATCCGGTTGATGTAGAGCAACCGGTCACTCTCCAGCAAGCAAGATGATGAGGAGGAGCAATCGATCATCTAGGAATGCAGGTCAAGGTCCCTCGTTGTGCCCTAGATCCGGACCCCGTCGATTGCGCACACGAGATCATCTCCAAAGACGATCACTCAGCCGGAGTTAACTGATACCATCAAGATCCAGCGACGTATCCTCCGGTGATGCGGTGAAAACGAGGTCGTGGTGGAGACGTCGCTCTCTATCGGCGTTGGCAGACACTAGGTCACAAAGATGAAGTCGGGAGAAAGGGGGATTGCGCTGACGTGTAGAGGAGAAGAGAGGCAGGAGGACTCCACGCTTCGAGAGGGAGGGGAAGAAGGGAAGCTCGGCCGGCGATACATCGAGCATTCGGCGATCGGAGGAGAAGGAATCGTCGGAGAGGGAAAGGGATTTCGGGCGCGATGTGAGGAGAAGGAGATCGGCGTCGGGTTTTGGGGGTAACAGCGCTTGGGAAGGGAATTAAAGGAAAAGAAAATAACTTATAATGATAAACATTTCCTCACCTAAACAGGTATCCCAAACAGGCCTTATCCGTACCCGAAATTGATCCCCTCAAAACCCGTCTTACGAGCTCTGAAAAATTCCCAGAAAATTTCTAAAAATTCCGGAAAAATTCTATAAGACTATTTCCCAAATAACCCTATCTATTTAAATTTTTCGATATCTTACATTCTCCCCCACTAATAAAAATTTGGTCCCCAAATTTACTGGTCAACTCAGGGATCTACATTCAATGGTAACACCAAACAACATACTCCTATCCCAATCCATCCAGGTATAATGAACAACTCTCAACCGTGATGATTCACCTCCAAGTGAATCCACTGCTCCCACACTACTGTCTGACCAACTATAGCTAAAATCTACTACCTCGGAAATCCAAAATCTACTATCATCAGATCCTCCAACATCGGTATAAAGCGCTCAAACGATCCATCAGTCTGAGATGAAAATCTATACTAAAGTGAAACTCCTAATCCAAAGTCTACTGTAACCATAATCAAACCCATGTCATGAAATCACTGATCTCCATCCAAAACCATACTCCGAGATACATCATCCAGTCCGGTAATCCCTCTAGAGTATAATCCTACCACTCAATCCAAAAGAATCTGTCCTACAAATCGATAGCTAGGGAGCATAGTCCTCAACAAATCAATGATTACCCAAACCATCATATCCTCTCCGAGTCTTGGGTAATCCCACAACAAAATCCATCATAACATACTCCCACTCCACTTCAGTATCCAAATCAACGGAGAAAATCTTACTAATCACTACGGTTCAGCCTCCACTTGCTGACATAATAGACATCAAGCTACAAAATCCGCGATGTCTTTCTTCATATAGTTCCACCAATAAGAATACTCCAAGTCTCCATACATCAGGTGTCAACCGAATGTATCACAAATCTCGATCAATGTGTTTCCTGCAGTAACTCCTCCCGGATAAGAAGTGACTCGGAAACACACATAATCTCCGCTAATATCTAGACAGATCAAGGAAACTGTGAGTCTCCTGTATAGACTACGACTACTTCCAACTGATAACAGCCTCTATCTTTGCTGTACATCCAGTATTATCCCTCTACTAAACACAACGTGTCACAAAAACTCGTAGAAGACGATCACAATACGCACGACTAAACCTCGCATATAGATGTCCCCGTCGAAACATCTCTAGAATTATGCGAAGATAGCATACATAATCCACCTCGGATCGGGAATAGATCACATCATCGTCAATGAAGATAATGAAATCTAATCCAAACTCCCTATGAATACCAAATACATCAAGTCCATGAAAACATCTAGGCATGGTATGCCTAAATGGTAACACCAAGGACTCATAATATCTGTACAAGTACACTCAACCGTAAGATCTCCAATAGCCAACCTATGATCGGATCACCAACAACAAATCTCTAAATCCATAAATATCACACAAGTGCTACTCCTCATGTATCTATCAACCTCAAACACCAAATAGTAGACCATCAAACCAAATATCCACCAATAGGTCATCAACAAATAACATATCATCACACCTGATCTCCTAATATCTATCAATCTCCAATCATCCTCAACATCAATCAATCATACCAGATAGTCTCCTAAACAATGATAGAGAAAAACGAAAGCCTCTAACCCACAACACCTACTGACTAAGAGTCTATCCATCCATAAGATATCTCCACAACCCTCATCTATAAATGTCCCTCGACAAATACCGATAAAAGGTTAAACCCTCTAATATGAGATATAGACTACAATATCTGATAAAATGATCACGTGGTCAAGGTCTTGAGCCACCTGATAGAGATAATGTTAGCTGAGTCGTCTAACCATTGTCTTGTACCCCATCATACTGTGATTGCTCCACCCTGAGGTTCAGCAACCTCCAGTATCGAGCAACGAACACGAAGATAGAGGAATACTATAACTAAATAGTTGATCAAAATATCTGTCAATTGACGTTCTACCCTTCAAAGATCACCATATGAAATTATACCTAGTTATGATCAGAACTCCTAGGTATTACTCAACTAATACCCCTACCTCCGTATCATCACAGGTCGTAAATCACTAGGTACATCAAGGATATCTAACTACATCCGACAGCTCTATGAGTCAGGATCTCCCATGGAGCAACGTTAGACGAGTCTACTAGTCATCACCTTAAAATCCATCGTGCTGACGAAAGAAGTAGAGAACTACTCTCTCTCCAAACACCTCAAGGAAATCACTAAGTGATGACCTAATCTCCAAAGCATTCCTGCTTCTCCCTTCACGTGGTACCGGGTCACGTAAAGGTTAAGCACTAACTTCAACTCTCTCCCACCAGAACAAATCATATGTCCGAAAGTACTCTCCAACTCATACACCATAATAACGGTTATATCTCATAAGTGTTAAGCATGTAGCTTTACACTTTTCCACATCAGTGGAGTATCCTATCCTAATGTACCTTCTAAGTCACCCAATCAGGTACAGACAATCCATAGTCAAAGTCCCCATGGAATAGGATGCATCGATCCTCTATAGACTGACTAAGCCGATAATGGTATACGGCCAACTCAGTCCTTTCTACACCGGTACGAGTCATGTACTCAAGTGAGTCTCCCAATTATCTAACCCAACACAAGTAACCCCAAAGATCAGAATCTCTAAAATAGAGTATACCCTAATGATCGAACTGCTAAATAAATCGTTCGTCAACTAACTGATCTAATAAGGGTAAATCAATCCTCGTCAAAAGCAACTAAGGTAAAATCGATCCACCACTACCCAAGTCAACGAGGGTAATCTACTAACCTAACCAACAGGAGTAAATCAATACTCTACTAATCAAAACAACAGGCGTACAAAACCAACTAAGGTAAGTCAAACCACCACAACACAAGTCGATCAGGTAAATCAAACCTAAACCGATCTAACCAACCGGAGTAATACAAACTGAGTCAACATATGTATACAGATATCATCCACTACCCAGCTAATAATAATAGACACTGATATGTGACTCTAAATCTCAACCAACTAATAGTATCAACAACTAACACAACTGGTAGTATGATATGAAGAATCCCTTGAGACTGTAAATCCTTGATCTCCATTAGGTCAACCGTGATCAGTGATTGACCCAACACATGCAATGCATGCTACAAACAACTGGACAACAATACATATAGCAATAGCAGTGTATGATAACAATATGCAAATATACCTCCTATAGCCTGGAGATGTCCTGCTGCTGCCTGGTCCCAAAGCCCGAAAAGTCACATCAGGAAAACCGAAACACAAAATCCAAAAACACGAATAACAGGTATCGTACCTGATCTGATACCAAAAATTGGTATCAGATAAATCTCAAAAATCCAAAACAAAAACAAAACAGGCATCGTACCCGCTCTGATACCACTAAATTGTCACGCCCCAAAGAAGTCCCTGCCAGACAAAAATCCGGCAGAGTCTCCCCTGTACCAGTGACAATATGAAGCATCACTACAAGCAAAATACATCAGCCACATGCGGCTGGAATATTTATATACACAACCACGCAGTTATAATAACAGCCCACACGGCTGGAATGAAACAATCACAACCACGCAGTTATATATAAAACAGCCCACACGGCTGTACTAAAAACCAACACAGCGGAAAAACGAAAACGGAAAGCCCAATACAACACAATCAACACACTGCTAGCCGGCTAGGCTTTATACAACAACCATAACAACAAATACAACAACACACCAAATACAACACATATCGAATACAAATAAAGATATACCAAAACCCGAAACGATCGTCGGATGTGACGTAGGACCCGGCAGACAGGATACTCCGAGCGACACTCCAACCATCTACCTGAAAACATAAAGATATACATGCGGTGGTGAGTATAGGTAACTCAGCGGGTAATAGACAAGATAGTGCATGGTCCATAAACAAAACATGGAGATCACAAGTATACAGTCTCAGTAGGGAATAAGAACATGATCATACCATCATAATCAATGCACCTGAACATACCTGACATAATAACCTGACATAAACTGTACAAACCACAACTAGCATAATGACAGATACATACCCAATCTGGAATCGACACATGGTACAATGATCAGTAAACTCACCGGATCTGCAACAGATATACCCGTGACACCTGTGCAATATAAGTACGACTGCATATACATGTAAAATAAATGACATGTATGCAGCATGGCAACCAAATGCAACAATCATATCGCAAACAAATGCAACATACCACAAACACATGCAACTAGTATCTAGTAGGCATGTATGCAAATATAACCCCCAGATGCACCGTGCATCATATGCAAAAGTGCATGCATGCTCCATGGTCACCCCCGCCACCTCTCCGAACACCACGACCCCTGTATGGCCGAGAGGCTTGGGTCTGTGACGACTGTACTACCCTCCAGCCCACTATATAGTGGTCGAGGCGGACAGTCCGCTAGTAGCTATCTAACTACATAGCATCAGGGTCCCTGACTGCTCACAACGCCGGATCTCACTAAACCTCGTGACCGGGTGGCACGACAGGACTAGCAGCAACTGCTCCAACTACCACTACCCATGAGTGGCCGAGTGTGCGGTGCTAAACCAAACCAACTGATGACTCTCTCACCACAAGGGAGACAATGGTCATCAGATGCAATGAATGATGAACATGATATATATATATAATCATCATCCATGCAACAACCCCAACCCTCATAAATACCTCCAACATGAGTATAATCGACATGATACCTCTATGTATCCCACCAAACATATGTACCCACCACACATGTATGTCAACCAAAACTCCAATAATCCCACCGGACACATATACACAAAAATATAAGTACAGTCACCAGGTATCCTCCAATAAAAACACAACGGACATGTGTATATACTCCGAACATACAATCAACCCAACTCCTCCAAAAGTACATGACAAATACGTATGTACACACCACATGTAAATGTACGGTCAACAGGATAACTCCTATAACACATACCCATCTATGTACAGTCCACATCATACCCCCAATCAGCATGGTAATACTACCAACAACCCTACAATCCCTACAAGGCATACTCTACACGTGTAATCACAACAGAGTAGATATCAAGAGTGGAGACTGTATATGAATTAAATAGATCATCACAAGGGTCAAGCATAAGTATCATGCAGGAAAAACAGCAACCGATCATGATATAAGATAAAACAGCCTAAACCATCACATAATAGCCATGCACTAAGATCAAGAAAAACTAAGTAGAGGCCAAGGAAGAAATACCCGCCTTAAATCTGTCGATCGTCATCTGAAAATCCCATGTCGAGACACTCGTCCCGAATCCAAGTCCTGCGATCACACGGTATATATATAATGTTTAGCTAATCACATAATCAACAACAAACTAAACCCAATACCTAATCCTACGTCGATTAGGTAACCCTGTTTAGTTTCCACCTAATGATCCAACCCAAAGTAAATCATAGGCACATCCTTAAATTCAACTCTTCCTAAATCCAAACATAATCCAATGATCCTTAATAACAATCATGAACTCATCAAATGCAACCAACCCCTAATTAATCAAACCATAACATAATACAAACTCCAAGATGGACACTACTCTAATTCAGAAAATTATCCATCCATTACATCCCATTATTATCCACCACACATCATACATCAAACATGCATAATCATCCTCATGACCCACCTCTAACCAACAAATCTGATAATCAATCTCATCATATTTAAAACCCAACCAACAATCAATCCAATAATCCAAAGAATGATCACATAACAATCTATATTAACCAATCACCATATCCACAAATACCAACCCAATACAAACCTCAATCAATCACAAACTCCAACATGATTCGCCTCTAGATTCTCACTCATATCCATAGTTTCCAATCCAAAATCCCTAATCCAATATCAACATGGATTCAACCACACATACTGAGTAAGAACAACCCTACAACCCCTTATAAAACCTAATTTAGCCCTTACTAATGCGAATAACAGAGATACCTCTCTGGGAATCACTTACCGTGAGGTTTTTGGTAGCAAGTCCTGAATCTCACAGCCCACAAGAACCTCTGCTAACCGCTACCAAGAACCCTACACGAATTTCTTCCAAGATCAAACCATAAATCCAATCATATAGCAAAGGATTTGTTAAAACCCGAATTCACAGTACCAAACTCACCTCAACAGACCCTTACCTCCTCACCCAAGACCTTTACAGCTTCAAGAAGTGGAATTTGGAGTGATCGGCAACATGGCAATCCACAATACGTTGATCCTCTGCTTCCTTTAATCCAGAACAGAAAGATCATCACAACCAAACCCAATTAAGCAAGATCTTTGAAGCTTAATGATTCTAAACAAAACCTACCTTGATCAAGCGTTTTCAGATAGTGTCGGCACTTCATCCGGTTGATGTAGAGCAACCGGTCACTCTCCAGCAAGCAAGATGATGAGGAGGAGCAATCGATCATCTAGGAATGCAGGTCAAGGTCCCTCGTTGTGCCCTAGATCCGGACCCCGTCGATTGCGCACACGAGATCATCTCCAAAGACGATCACTCAGCCGGAGTTAACTGATACCATCAAGATCCAGCGACGTATCCTCCGGTGATGCGGTGAAAACGAGGTCGTGGTGGAGACGTCGCTCTCTATCGGCGTTGGCAGACACTAGGTCACAAAGATGAAGTCGGGAGAAAGGGGGATTGCGCTGACGTGTAGAGGAGAAGAGAGGCAGGAGGACTCCACGCTTCGAGAGGGAGGGGAAGAAGGGAAGCTCGGCCGGCGATACATCGAGCATTCGGCGATCGGAGGAGAAGGAATCGTCGGAGAGGGAAAGGGATTTCGGGCGCGATGTGAGGAGAAGGAGATCGGCGTCGGGTTTTGGGGGTAACAGCGCTTGGGAAGGGAATTAAAGGAAAAGAAAATAACTTATAATGATAAACATTTCCTCACCTAAACAGGTATCCCAAACAGGCCTTATCCGTACCCGAAATTGATCCCCTCAAAACCCGTCTTACGAGCTCTGAAAAATTCCCAGAAAATTTCTAAAAATTCCGGAAAAATTCTATAAGACTATTTCCCAAATAACCCTATCTATTTAAATTTTTCGATATCTTACATTCTCCCCCACTAATAAAAATTTGGTCCCCAAATTTACTGGTCAACTCAGGGATCTACATTCAATGGTAACACCAAACAACATACTCCTATCCCAATCCATCCAGGTATAATGAACAACTCTCAACCGTGATGATTCACCTCCAAGTGAATCCACTGCTCCCACACTACTGTCTGACCAACTATAGCTAAAATCTACTACCTCGGAAATCCAAAATCTACTATCATCAGATCCTCCAACATCGGTATAAAGCGCTCAAACGATCCATCAGTCTGAGATGAAAATCTATACTAAAGTGAAACTCCTAATCCAAAGTCTACTGTAACCATAATCAAACCCATGTCATGAAATCACTGATCTCCATCCAAAACCATACTCCGAGATACATCATCCAGTCCGGTAATCCCTCTAGAGTATAATCCTACCACTCAATCCAAAAGAATCTGTCCTACAAATCGATAGCTAGGGAGCATAGTCCTCAACAAATCAATGATTACCCAAACCATCATATCCTCTCCGAGTCTTGGGTAATCCCACAACAAAATCCATCATAACATACTCCCACTCCACTTCAGTATCCAAATCAACGGAGAAAATCTTACTAATCACTACGGTTCAGCCTCCACTTGCTGACATAATAGACATCAAGCTACAAAATCCGCGATGTCTTTCTTCATATAGTTCCACCAATAAGAATACTCCAAGTCTCCATACATCAGGTGTCAACCGAATGTATCACAAATCTCGATCAATGTGTTTCCTGCAGTAACTCCTCCCGGATAAGAAGTGACTCGGAAACACACATAATCTCCGCTAATATCTAGACAGATCAAGGAAACTGTGAGTCTCCTGTATAGACTACGACTACTTCCAACTGATAACAGCCTCTATCTTTGCTGTACATCCAGTATTATCCCTCTACTAAACACAACGTGTCACAAAAACTCGTAGAAGACGATCACAATACGCACGACTAAACCTCGCATATAGATGTCCCCGTCGAAACATCTCTAGAATTATGCGAAGATAGCATACATAATCCACCTCGGATCGGGAATAGATCACATCATCGTCAATGAAGATAATGAAATCTAATCCAAACTCCCTATGAATACCAAATACATCAAGTCCATGAAAACATCTAGGCATGGTATGCCTAAATGGTAACACCAAGGACTCATAATATCTGTACAAGTACACTCAACCGTAAGATCTCCAATAGCCAACCTATGATCGGATCACCAACAACAAATCTCTAAATCCATAAATATCACACAAGTGCTACTCCTCATGTATCTATCAACCTCAAACACCAAATAGTAGACCATCAAACCAAATATCCACCAATAGGTCATCAACAAATAACATATCATCACACCTGATCTCCTAATATCTATCAATCTCCAATCATCCTCAACATCAATCAATCATACCAGATAGTCTCCTAAACAATGATAGAGAAAAACGAAAGCCTCTAACCCACAACACCTACTGACTAAGAGTCTATCCATCCATAAGATATCTCCACAACCCTCATCTATAAATGTCCCTCGACAAATACCGATAAAAGGTTAAACCCTCTAATATGAGATATAGACTACAATATCTGATAAAATGATCACGTGGTCAAGGTCTTGAGCCACCTGATAGAGATAATGTTAGCTGAGTCGTCTAACCATTGTCTTGTACCCCATCATACTGTGATTGCTCCACCCTGAGGTTCAGCAACCTCCAGTATCGAGCAACGAACACGAAGATAGAGGAATACTATAACTAAATAGTTGATCAAAATATCTGTCAATTGACGTTCTACCCTTCAAAGATCACCATATGAAATTATACCTAGTTATGATCAGAACTCCTAGGTATTACTCAACTAATACCCCTACCTCCGTATCATCACAGGTCGTAAATCACTAGGTACATCAAGGATATCTAACTACATCCGACAGCTCTATGAGTCAGGATCTCCCATGGAGCAACGTTAGACGAGTCTACTAGTCATCCCTTAAAATCCATCGTGCTGACGAAAGAAGTAGAGAACTACTCTCTCTCCAAACACCTCAAGGAAATCACTAAGTGATGACCTAATCTCCAAAAAGCATTCCCTGCTTCTCCCTTCACGTGGTACCGGGTCACGTAAAGGTTAAGCAGCTAACTTCAACTCTCTCCCACCAGAACGAATCATATGTCCGAAAGTACTCTCCAACTCATACACCATAATAACGGTTATATCTCATAAGTGTTAAGCATGTAGCTTTACACTTTTCCACATCAGTGGAGTATCCTATCCTAATGTACCTTCTAAGTCACCCAATCAGGTACAGACAATCCATAGTCAAAGTCCCCATGGAATAGGATGCATCGATCCTCTATAGACTGACTAAGCCGATAATGGTATACGGCCAACTCAGTCCTTTCTACACCGGTACGAGTCATGTACTCAAGTGAGTCTCCCAATTATCTAACCCAACACAAGTAACCCCAAAGATCAGAATCTCTAAAATAGAGTATACCCTAATGATCGAACTGCTAAATAAATCGTTCGTCAACTAACTGATCTAATAAGGGTAAATCAATCCTCGTCAAAAGCAACTAAGGTAAAATCGATCCACCACTACCCAAGTCAACGAGGGTAATCTACTAACCTAACCAACAGGAGTAAATCAATACTCTACTAATCAAAACAACAGGCGTACAAAACCAACTAAGGTAAGTCAAACCACCACAACACAAGTCGATCAGGTAAATCAAACCTAAACCGATCTAACCAACCGGAGTAATACAAACTGAGTCAACATATGTATACAGATATCATCCACTACCCAGCTAATAATAATAGACACTGATATGTGACTCTAAATCTCAACCAACTAATAGTATCAACAACTAACACAACTGGTAGTATGATATGAAGAATCCCTTGAGACTGTAAATCCTTGATCTCCATTAGGTCAACCGTGATCAGTGATTGACCCAACACATGCAATGCATGCTACAAACAACTGGACAACAATACATATAGCAATAGCAGTGTATGATAACAATATGCAAATATACCTCCTATAGCCTGGAGATGTCCTGCTGCTGCCTGGTCCCAAAGCCCGAAAAGTCACATCAGGAAAACCGAAACACAAAATCCAAAAACACGAATAACAGGTATCGTACCTGATCTGATACCAAAAATTGGTATCAGATAAATCTCAAAAATCCAAAACAAAAACAAAACAGGCATCGTACCCGCTCTGATACCACTAAATTGTCACGCCCCAAAGAAGTCCCTGCCAGACAAAAATCCGGCAGAGTCTCCCCTGTACCAGTGACAATATGAAGCATCACTACAAGCAAAATACATCAGCCACATGTGGCTGGAATATTTATATACACAACCACGCAGTTATAATAACAGCCCACACGGCTGGAATGAAACAATCACAACCACGCAGTTATATATAAAACAGCCCACACGGCTGTACTAAAAACCAACACAGCGGAAAAACGAAAACGGAAAGCCCAATACAACACAATCAACACACTGCTAGCCGGCTAGGCTTTATACAACAACCATAACAACAAATACAACAACACACCAAATACAACACATATCGAATACAAATAAAGATATACCAAAACCCGAAACGATCGTCGGATGTGACGTAGGACCCGGCAGACAGGATACTCCGAGCGACACTCCAACCATCTACCTGAAAACATAAAGATATACATGCGGTGGTGAGTATAGGTAACTCAGCGGGTAATAGACAAGATAGTGCATGGTCCATAAACAAAACATGGAGATCACAAGTATACAGTCTCAGTAGGGAATAAGAACATGATCATACCATCATAATCAATGCACCTGAACATACCTGACATAATAACCTAACATAAACTGTACAAACCACAACTAACATAATGACGGATACATACCCAATCTGGAATCGACACACGGTACAATGATCAGTAAACTCACCGGATCCGCAACAGATATACCCGTGACACCTGTGCAATATAAGTACGACTGCATATACATGTAAAATAAATGACATGTATGCAGCATGGCAACCAAATGCAACAATCATATCGCAAACAAATGCAACATACCACAAACACATGCAACTAGTATCTAGTAGGCATGTATGCAAATATAACCCCCAGATGCACCGTGCATCATATGCAAAAGTGCATGCATGCTCCATGGTCACCCCCGCCACCTCTCCGAACACCACGACCCCTGTATGGCCGAGAGGCTTGGGTCTGTGACGACTGTACTACCCTCCAGCCCACTATATAGTGGTCGAGGCGGACAGTCCGCTAGTAGCTATCTAACTACATAGCATCAGGGTCCCTGACTGCTCACAACGCCGGATCTCACTAAACCTCGTGACCGGGTGGCACGACAGGACTAGCAGCAACTGCTCCAACTACCACTACCCATGAGTGGCCGAGTGTGCGGTGCTAAACCAAACCAACTGATGACTCTCTCACCACAAGGGAGACAATGGTCATCAGATGCAATGAATGATGAACATGATATATATATATAATCATCATCCATGCAACAACCCCAACCCTCATAAATACCTCCAACATGAGTATAATCGACATGATACCTCTATGTATCCCACCAAACATATGTACCCACCACACATGTATGTCAACCAAAACTCCAATAATCCCACCGGACACATATACACAAAAATATAAGTACAGTCACCAGGTATCCTCCAATAAAAACACAACGGACATGTGTATATACTCCGAACATACAATCAACCCAACTCCTCCAAAAGTACATGACAAATACGTATGTACACACCACATGTAAATGTACGGTCAACAGGATAACTCCTATAACACATACCCATCTATGTACAGTCCACATCATACCCCCAATCAGCATGGTAATACTACCAACAACCCTACAATCCCTACAAGGCATACTCTACACGTGTAATCACAACAGAGTAGATATCAAGAGTGGAGACTGTATATGAATTAAATAGATCATCACAAGGGTCAAGCATAAGTATCATGCAGGAAAAACAGCAACCGATCATGATATAAGATAAAACAGCCTAAACCATCACATAATAGCCATGCACTAAGATCAAGAAAAACTAAGTAGAGGCCAAGGAAGAAATACCCGCCTTAAATCTGTCGATCGTCATCTGAAAATCCCATGTCGAGACACTCGTCCCGAATCCAAGTCCTGCGATCACACGGTATATATATAATGTTTAGCTAATCACATAATCAACAACAAACTAAACCCAATACCTAATCCTACGTCGATTAGGTAACCCTGTTTAGTTTCCACCTAATGATCCAACCCAAAGTAAATCATAGGCACATCCTTAAATTCAACTCTTCCTAAATCCAAACATAATCCAATGATCCTTAATAACAATCATGAACTCATCAAATGCAACCAACCCCTAATTAATCAAACCATAACATAATACAAACTCCAAGATGGACACTACTCTAATTCAGAAAATTATCCATCCATTACATCCCATTATTATCCACCACACATCATACATCAAACATGCATAATCATCCTCATGACCCACCTCTAACCAACAAATCTGATAATCAATCTCATCATATTTAAAACCCAACCAACAATCAATCCAATAATCCAAAGAATGATCACATAACAATCTATATTAACCAATCACCATATCCACAAATACCAACCCAATACAAACCTCAATCAATCACAAACTCCAACATGATTCGCCTCTAGATTCTCACTCATATCCATAGTTTCCAATCCAAAATCCCTAATCCAATATCAACATGGATTCAACCACACATACTGAGTAAGAACAACCCTACAACCCCTTATAAAACCTAATTTAGCCCTTACTAATGCGAATAACAGAGATACCTCTCTGGGAATCACTTACCGTGAGGTTTTTGGTAGCAAGTCCTGAATCTCACAGCCCACAAGAACCTCTGCTAACCGCTACCAAGAACCCTACACGAATTTCTTCCAAGATCAAACCATAAATCCAATCATATAGCAAAGGATTTGTTAAAACCCGAATTCACAGTACCAAACTCACCTCAACAGACCCTTACCTCCTCACCCAAGACCTTTACAGCTTCAAGAAGTGGAATTTGGAGTGATCGGCAACATGGCAATCCACAATACGTTGATCCTCTGCTTCCTTTAATCCAGAACAGAAAGATCATCACAACCAAACCCAATTAAGCAAGATCTTTGAAGCTTAATGATTCTAAACAAAACCTACCTTGATCAAGCGTTTTCAGATAGTGTCGGCACTTCATCCGGTTGATGTAGAGCAACCGGTCACTCTCCAGCAAGCAAGATGATGAGGAGGAGCAATCGATCATCTAGGAATGCAGGTCAAGGTCCCTCGTTGTGCCCTAGATCCGGACCCCGTCGATTGCGCACACGAGATCATCTCCAAAGACGATCACTCAGCCGGAGTTAACTGATACCATCAAGATCCAGCGACGTATCCTCCGGTGATGCGGTGAAAACGAGGTCGTGGTGGAGACGTCGCTCTCTATCGGCGTCGGCAGACACTAGGTCACAAAGATGAAGTCGGGAGAAAGGGGGATTGCGCCGACGTGTAGAGGAGAAGAGAGGCAGGAGGACTCCACGCTTCGAGAGGGAGAGGAAGAAGGGAAGCTCGGCCGGCGATACATCGAGCATTCGGCGATCGGAGGAGAAGGAATCGTCGGAGAGGGAAAGGGATTTCGGGCGCGATGTGAGGAGAAGGAGATCGGCGTCGGGTTTTGGGGGTAACAGCGCTTGGGAAGGGAATTAAAGGAAAAGAAAATAACTTATAATGATAAACATTTCCTCACCTAAACAGGTATCCCAAACAGGCCTTATCCGTACCCGAAATTGATCCCCTCAAAACCCGTCTTACGAGCTCTGAAAAATTCCCAGAAAATTTCTAAAAATTCCGGAAAAATTCTATAAGACTATTTCCCAAATAACCCTATCTATTTAAATTTTTCGATATCTTACAGATATATCCATTGGCATGAGGCCTTTTGGGGAGAGCCCAAGAGCAAAATCATGAGGGCTTAGGCCCAAAGTGGACAATATCATGTAATTGTGGAGATATCTAAATTCTTTTCGATCCTACAGGATGAGGTGGACCTCCGGCGAACCTGCAACAAAGCCGGTCCGGGAAGGGGTTCCCGGCGACGACCCTCCGACACTCAAGTCAGGCGAGAAGAAAACTGAAGCAAGATAAGGAGAACTGTAGCTACAGTATATTTGATTGCATACCTCTGTCGAAGTCTGGGGGTCCTTATATAGGCCCCCGGGGAGGCGCATGCACACTCATTGACGCGTGAGCGCTTCCCCAAACATACCTCAGAGTGGATGTGTCAGAAAAGCACGTCTGACGCCATGCCGCAACCGTCCGAGCATATCTCTGACATGACAGTGGAAACTTCCACCGTATGATTCTCTGTCTGGTCCAGCCACCGACCATGCTGTCTGTCGGCGGCACATAGCTCGAGAAGGATATCTCTGGCTGTCCCCTTTGTACTCTTTTGCACCTTCTATCTTTTATCGGACCGAGCAGGAGAGACGCTCGCCCATACTGGTCGGCCGGGGGGGGGGGGGACGCAGGCAGGGCCGAGCGAGTGGGCCGCTCGGTCATACGCTCTGATGAATAGCGCCTACGTTGGCCTACGACCCAACTGAGTGGTCGCTCGGCCCAACTGAGCGGTCGCTCGGCCCAATCAACTGTCGTATGTGGATTCCTGAGCGTCGGAAACTCGACCCTTAGCCGAGTTATCTTCTTGCCGACCTGGCCTTCTGTCGCGGCCGATCGGCAAGGTGGCCTCCCGCTCGGCTCACCTTTTGCGTGGATCGTCTCAACCTTGACTTCCACGTGTCATTAACCTCTGTCCGTATGGGACACCTTGACTTTCACATGTCATTAACTTTTGTCCGTACGGAACCCCCCTTTTACTATCGGATCAGATATGATAATGGGCTAATATAAAAGGTAAACAAAAAAGGCGTACAAAAGAGATTATCAGATATAAATTCTAGAGCTTTTTATACACCATGTGGCTGTCATAGTTTTAATTTAGTACTATGTGATATGACTAATTTTTGTCCTAGTGTTATTACATTTTTTTAGTGTGATAAAACGTATTTACTCATTATTTTTCTCTTCTACAAAAAGATGAAAAATTTTACAAGACCATGTTTCTAAATTCTAATTTAACTCTTAAACCATTATCATAAACACGTTGGGAAAGTCATTGAAAGTGTTAAAGCAATAAAATATCAAGCTCCACAGATAAGAGAAGCTTTATATAAACTTGCAGAAACTAGTGATGATCCTAAAACAAAAAATGAAGTAAATTCTTTAGTAATATATGAGTTTGAAAATTTTAAATTTTTATTAGGTATGATTATTTGGTATGATATATTATTTGCAGTTAATACTACTAGAAAATTTTTACAATATAAAAATATGAATATTGCTATTGCATTAGATCAGTTAAAATGTCTTATTTCTTTTTTTAATGATTATAGAGAAAATGAATTCATATTTACTATGATTTTTGCTAAAAAAAAACTGCAAATGAAATGAATATAGAACCAAAATTTCATGAAAATCGTATATTAGAAGAAATAAACAATTTGATAAGAATAAAATTAATGAGGTGAAGCTTTCACCTGAAGAATCCTTTAAAATTAATTACTTTAATTATATTATTGATCATGCTATTTCTCCATTTTAAAGTAGGTTTGAACAATTTAAAATATATAAAAATAATTTTAATTTTTTTATATGACATAGAAAAGCTAGAATTGTTTGATGATAATTTTTTTAAAATAAAATGTTTAAATCTTGAAAAAAAATTTAACACATGACATGCTATCTGATATTAATGGTTTAGATTTATTTTTAGAATTAAAAATTTTAAAAGAAATAATAAATCTATAATTAAAAACCGCACTTGAAGTATTGAACCTTATAGAAAAATTAAATTCTTTTCCTAATGGATTGATAGTTTATAGAATATTATTAACTATATCGGTTAGTGTAGCTTCAGCAGAAATAAGTTTTTTGAAATTAAAATTAATAAAGTCTCATTTACGTTCAACAATATCTCAAGAAAAATTAAATAATCTAACAATTTTATTAATTAAAAAAAATATCATCAAAATTTGAATATAAAATTTTAATTAATAATTTTACATCTCAAAATACTAGAAAACTAAATTTTATATAAAAACTTATTTTTAAATTAATATTTATTTTTTTAAAAAATTAAATTCATCATTATCGGTCTCAAATCTGAATGAAAAAAAAAATAAAGAAATATTTTATTTTTTAAAAAAAATATTAAAAATCTAAATATATATATTTTTTAATAGACCTAAGGCTCGTACGGCTCTGGATGGCATCCCCGCGATCTTGAAGTCAACCCGACGCCACGTCATTGAAAATTTGCCTAATTTAACGCGTAAATGGAGTTAATTGTAACATACGTTAATTTGGCATTTCAATTTCTCACGTCTGAAAAATCTTCATTAATCTACGTCTATATATATACCGCGAGGGGGAAAAATGATTGGGGTGCTGTAAAAAATGTGGGTGTCAGATGCTGGTGATGGTTCGTGATTGTGCTACCAGCGTTGCCCACAAACACATGGACTATATTGCACGTGACACAAAGCGAGTCGAAGGCAAAAGCAATAAAGACGTAAATTAGGCTGCTGTGTAATTAATCATAACGACCGAAGATTTTAAAAGCTGAGTACCTGATTAAAGTGCTGCTTAGGTTCACTCACTCGACCTGCACTTTGACTCGAGCACCACGGTCAACCTCACCTGCGAGTTACTATAAATTATGAAACAGGCAGAAACTCAAATGAACAATGATGAACAGTCGATGACATTCGAAATGAACAGGAAAAGCAACTTGATGAATTCCATGAGCAGAACTGAAAATTATTAGGAGGGTTGATCATTGATGTTCTTCCAATTATTCATCTGTCACAGATCCCATTAAACCCATCTGCACTATATACGTAAACAATCATCAAAGTGTCTCATCGGATGGATCTAGTGACTAACGCATAAGGTATTGTCATCATGAGGTCTGAGATTCGAATCTCGCCAAAGCCGAGGTAAATGCCTCCCTTATGTGCTAGTCACTATTCCAAAAGTTAGTAGCCGCCTATGATTTACCTCCTCCGTGTTAGCCTTGGGACGGATTGACGGGGACGCTGGGGACAAACATATTCGCCTTTTGCCACCGTAAACAATCATCAAAGTATTTTCAATTACACTTTCCCTTTCATCGCTTACAAAATCATTAATGACGTGCAGACATGATTATATCACAATAAATTAAGACTATGTTCGAGTATCACGAAAAGTGACTCCAAGCACCCAGATGTGGTGTAGTAGAAATACATTAAATTATCATCTAAATATTAATGGTTGAATTTTTTTATAAGAATTTTTCTTCTAAATAAGATGTGTAATTATGGGATACTGAGCTTCTGTGCAGCTCGCCACAAGTTCTTCCCGATTTATCCTAACGGTTGATGGAAAACTTCCATAAGATTAAACTAGTCACCCCAGGTTCGATGTTATCTGATTCATCATACGAAAAGTGACTTAGTGGATAACTTAAACTCACAAAGGTGTAGCCAGAATTTAAAATCATCTAGGACTGACTGTCGACTATAATTAACATATTGATTAATCAAAAAAGATTAAATTAATATATTGATTATTGTATTTGGTGGCAATTCCTAGTAGTCGGTGGTCACATTGGATCTGGGTAGCTACAATTGGCCAGCTAGCGTTGGTGTTCTGGCAATAGTGGTCATAGTCGAGTCGCGACGTGAAGGCAGAGTCGACATCGCTTGCAGGAGGGAGAGCAGCGATAATGAAACTCTTGATGGGGAGAGTAGTGGACATGACGTGGTGGTGATCAGGGAGGAAGAAGCTGCAACAATGGTCACGCAAATATCGTTCACTATTAGTTAAAAGGGAGGTCGCAGTTGTACTCATTGAGTCACGATTGAATGCATGAAAGAAGGGACAGGGAATTGTCTGAAATCATAGTTAGAAAAATATTTCTTACTTTTTCTTAGTAAGGATGCATAATTTAATTAATCAAAATAAATTGCATAAAATAAAATAAACAACTCTTAAAAGAAAAGAGATGCAAGAATTACTTGGTTACAACCTATGTGGTTGTTAATCTAAGACAGATAAAAGCATACTCAAATTCTCCTTCGTTGCAGGCGGATAAACCTTTTACACACTTTGAAAGCTTAGAAAAGACTAGAAAATTAATACTATTGAATTCCTAACTCTATGAGTCTTTTTATAACTATCGAAAGCAAGTTGTTGTTGCTTAGATATGCCTCCAAAGAGGTTCAGGGCGTCTCCAAGAGAATAAGGTTTTATCTCTTCGCAACAGTAGTCTAACGGCTACTGGAGGTGACTTAAACAACTTGAGGGCACCTCCCAGAAAGGCACTAAGGCGCCTTCAATACTTTAAAGGCGCCTTGGCTGTCCAGCCAGGGAGGGGTGCCTAGATTGGCAGCAAACTTAGAGGAAGCTCTTCCGTTGCTCCTTTAATTTGGATGATTTCAGCCATCCAGAATTGGGTTCACCTGAATTCATCTTCCGGCCTTCTCCTGGAGCAGACTTCCTCCATGGCTTCTCATCCCTCGGATACACTGCACGCGTCCTTCTCGTATGTCGGTGTACTCTTTCGTAACTTTTTTGTCCATCAAATGCACTGAGCTCGTCGACTCACTTCCTATATCATCCTTCTCGTCTACTGCGTCTTCTGCTTGACTTCTTATGTTTTTAAACTCCTGTATACTTAGATATAAGGATCAAATATAATATGATCTAACTTAACTTAGTTGACCATATCAAAATTAACCCCGGGTACTTATAATCTCCCTCTCTTTGATGTACATCAACCCAAGTTAAGTTAAGATTATACCAAAATAAAATGATTGGTACTAACTAAATGAAATTGCAATTCTAACCAAAATTTTACAATTAAGTACAAAAAAAAAAAATAAAAAAATAATCTCCCATTAAATTTCTCTCTATTTCTCTCCTCTCGATCATATAAAAAAATAGAAAAAAACATTAAAAATAGTTGAAATTTTTGAAAGATTTTCTAGGGTTTGTGAATAGAGTTAACCATGAACAAATATTTTTCAAAAACAATTTTTAAAAACCTGCCAATTTTACTAATTAATTTCCTATTCTGACAAAACTAATTTAAAAATTATTTTATGATTTAAAAAAATAATGAATATTTTTGTCAAAGTCAGTTGAATCAATACAAAATTTTACTAAAAAAAATAGTTTTTATTTTAATAGAAATAAATTATTTTATTACGGAATCCTATTTTTATAGAAATAAATTTTAAACGTAGATTTTTATTTATAAAAAAATCTTAAAATTTTCAAATATGAAAAAAAGAATGTATAACTAAAAAAATTTACAAAAAAAAATCAACAATTTTTAATATTAAAAATTAATTTTTCAGTAAGAAATTCATAAAAAATTATTAATGATCATAAAAATTCTAAAATTTTTTATTTTACCAGAAATTCTAAAAAAAAATTATAGAAAATTAAAACATAAATATTACTCGAAAAAATAAATTTCTAACTTAAGAAATTTTATCCTAATAATTCAAAAAATGAAGATTTAGTTTAACCATATTTTTTTGAACCTAATAAAGGTTCCTATCTATTGGATTTATTAGAAATTTTGGTGGAATATAATTTCTAAGAATTTTCTAATTTGATCCTTATGGTTCTTGATATACCAATTTAGTCTTTCATAATTCTTAAATTTTAAATTTCGAAGAATATTCGAATTTACCGTATAGTCATTTTTCAATTTTTCAATTTGTGCTTTCGATTTTTCATTTTAAATTTATCAAAATCTTCTAGTCTACCTACATTTGCAAAGGTTAATTTTAACTTTGCATTTTATTTTTCTAATTTAACCATATTTCTAGGAAGTATTTTAATAAACTCAAATAACTTAGAGATCAGGAACGTACCTTACTTATTATGATGATTCATTATCAGGTGCACCCCCTTCATCATTGTTTTCTTCTGAAGACTCTCTCCCTCTGTCGATGCTCATTTCTGAGGTACTTTTCTTCGTTCCTCTGACAGTCTGTCATTAGTGGCAGCCTAGCATAGGCCTCGATCTTGGATTTAGAATACGACAATTCATCTCACATAGCTTTTAAGTTATTGTGCTTTGTTCATCTTAATTCTGTCTTTTTCTTTCACCGTCTTCTTTAGTTTAAGACAGTTGTCCTTAATGTTCCATTCTTCCTAGCTCATACTGTGTGTAAGGGAGGGGCCCGATAGGACCAAGAGGTCAGAAGTCATGGCGACGTGACAGTCAGAAGTTAAGGGGACGTGACAGTCAGAAGTTAAGGGGACGTGATAGTTAAAAGTCAAGAGTGTTGGTGCAACCTTAGGTCAAGGTTGACCTGGGTGACCCGATTCGAGTTGACCTGACTCGAGGTATATTTTGATGTTTTACAAGAATAGAGAAGTTGTATTTTGATGTTTGACAAGAATAGGAACTTGGGGGATTGTGGGTGCAACCTTTGGTCAAGGTTGACCTGGTTGACCCGACTTGAGTTGACCTAATTCGGGAAAAGTCCAAGTATGGAAGCTTGGCATGGGAGGTCATAGAGGGCTCGGTAGCTCGTTCTCTGGACTGGATGGAGTCAGAGAGGGCTCGGTAGCTCGTTCTCTGGACTGGACGAAGTTGGAGAGGGCTCGGTAGCTCGTTCTCCGGACTAGGTCAGAGAGGGCTCGGTAGCTCGTTCTCTGGGCCGGACGTGGAAGTCGGAGAGGGCTCGGTAGCTCGTTCTCTGGGCCGGACGTGGAAGTCGGAGAGGGCTCGGTAGCTCGTTCTCCGGACTAGGTCAGAGAGGGCTCGGTAGCTCGTTCTCTGGACCGGACGTGGAGGTCGGAGAGGGCTCGGTAGCTCGTTCTCTGGACTAGGTCAGAGAGGGCTCGGTAGCTCGTTCTCTAGATCAGGAAGGCTTTAGGTTTAAGGCTGGGAAATTGGATCGGTCTGCTGACCGATCTAGTGATACACTGGGTCATCTGATCGATCTGGTGACCGATCAGTAACCAAACAGATTGGGAGAAGGAATGATATGATCGGTCCAGAGACCGATCAGGGCTCTGGCAACCAACTCTCTGTGAGAGTTGGGATCGGTCTGGGGACCGATCATCCTAGGGCCTGATCGGTCCACAGACCGATCAGGGATCGCAACCAACTCTCTGTGAGAGTTGGGATCGGTCTAGGGACCGATCAGCCTAGGGCATGATCGATCCCCTGACCGATCAGCCTAGGTCCTGATCGATCCCCTGACCGATCAGATCCATCCTGGACCGATCAGGGTGGAGCCTGATTGGTTCAGGTCTAGTCGTTGAGACACAACGGCTAGATTTCTTCTTTCTTCTTCTTCGCAGGTTTATATAAATCAAGGGTCTCTACAGTAGAGTAGAGCACTTACTCTTGCTCCTTCTTGTTTCTTGCGATCAGAGCTTTGCTGAGCTCTCTATTACCGAAGCTTCGTGTGAGCTTCCCTCGGCTGGACTCCAACTGATCAGTTGCTGCTATTGTTGGCGTGAAGTGGTTGCTTCATCACCAGTCGACGAGAAGGCAAGCAAACTAGTGTTTTTACATTCATATTGTTCTTGGCTTCTTGCTGTATTTCTTGTACACTGATCTTGCTTTTGCAAGAGAGATTGTGGCGAGGTTTCTCCACCCAGAAGGAGTTTTTATTAGCCGGTTCTCTGGGGTCTCATCCACCGACGGATTGATAGGATTCGTCCACCTTACGGACACGCCGAGGAGTAGGAGTATCATCTCCGAACCTCATTATATCGTCGCGTTTGAGGTTTGATCTTCTCCATTTTCGTTTCTTCTTTTTATTTCCGCTGCGCTAACTCAAATTATAGGAAGAGACGAGAATTTGGGGTCGGTTATTCACACCCCCCCCTCTCTAGCCGCGTCCGAAGGTCCTAACAAGTGGTATCAGAGTGAGGTCACTCTTCGTCGGATTAACACCCGGGGGAGCACGAGCTAGAGAATGGATCAACTTGGAGAAAACGTCACGATTCCACCCTTCTATGATCGCGACGACTTTGAGTATTGGAAGGTAGGAATGAAGTATTTTCTTATGACTAACCTAGTAAATTGGAATTATGTACAAGTAGGTTTTATTCCTCCGGTGGATAAAGAAGGAGAACCTCTCGAGAAGAAGAAGTGGACGAAGGAACAAATCCACCAATCCATAATCAACGACGAGCTAACGAAAATCTTTGAATTTTCATTACCTAATAATATCTTATGTAAGATAGGTAAATACAACAATGCCAAGGAGTTGTGGAACAACTTGGCTAAGTTGCATGAGGAGAGCTCCAATTCAAGTCATGAAGAGGAGTCAAGTGAGCCAAGTAGCTCACATCATGGAGATATGGAATTAGAAGTTGAGGGATACTCAACATCTAAGGAAGAAGAGGAGGAGAGTTCTTCTTCAAGATTGGAGCAAGAAGAAGAAGCCTCTACCTCCGGAAGGGATGAAGGAGAGAGCTTATATCCATCCTCAACCCTAGGTAACTCAAGCAACTTAATCTTAAGTAAATTACATATAATGTGCTTTGAGTGTAGGGATTATGGGCATTACAAGAGTAAATGTCCAAAGAGGATTAGGAAGACTCCACCGCGCCAAAGGTCAAGGAAGCCGGAGTCCCGATACGCAAGGGCAAGGAGCACGTGGTGTGCTTCCAATGCAAGCAAAGGGGACATTATAGGAGTCAATGTCCAAGGGGGAGGCAACCTCACAAGGACAAGAGACCAAGCACATCTATGGGGGGAGCTAAGGCAAACCCTAAGGTATCCTTTAAGGCACATTCTTGCAAGTCTAATAAGACACATGCTAGTAGTTTTATTGCAATTGTCAATAATGATAAGCATGATAACCATAGAAACCGATACATGTGCTTAGGTGCCAAACATGTTAGCCTAGATAAGGACAATGCTAGAAATGCCAACCCTAGAGTTAACTCATCTAAGGTTAAGAAAAACCTAGATAGGAATCCCAAAACAACTAGACATATGCCTAGGAATACCTCGAAGAAAAATGGAAAATTAAAGCTTGAGGTATTAAAGAAGGAAAATCAAGTCTTGAGGTAAAGACTTGACACTTTAGAAAAGGCTCTTAAGAATTTGGAGAAGTCAACTCTAGGGTCTAAGGGTCAAAAATCAAAGCCCAAGGACATGAGAGGTTTGTGTCACAAACCTAAGTCTCAAGTGGTCAAGCCCGCTTATCATAATGTTCCATTCGATTATGGAACAAGACCTAGGGCTAAGAAGACCATCACCAAGGTCACAAGGGGAGTCACCCCTAGAGTTGATCTTGATGAGTCCCAAATGACCAAGGCTTTAAAGCCTAGGAAGGTCATTAGGAGGGTTGCTAGGGAAGTCATCCCTAGTGAATATTTAGTGAACCCAATGAGCTCAAATAGGTATTGGGTTCCTAGGAGTGTGATTCCTTCACGCTAGATGGTTTAGGGTGTGACAACCTTAATTAGATAGGTAGTTAACCTAATCATAGCAAAAGGTGGCATTTTAAGAATTTTCAAGGTGTAATCAAGCCTTGAAAATGAAATTAAAAATTATTCCTAAGATGATTAGGATGTGCCAACCACATTTGAGGAAGTTTTCTAGGGTCCATCTAATTGGCACATAGTGATCTAAAAATCTTTAGTATATGACTTTAGGTATATTACACTTAGGAATATAGAATTTATGGAAAAATGATCAAAAATTATCAAAAATGGCAACTAAGGTTAGAATTAGGTATTTTCTATACCTTTATATATTATTTGTCATATATTGTTTGCCATATGCCAAGTGATGACATCATATTTAATTTATTATCATTTGAAATGTCATGATAATGCTTAGGTTAGTTATATGTCATGCCTTATTTAAGTTTCATACTTTATGCCATGACATCATGACATTGGCACATATTTTCACTTATGATA
The DNA here is from genome assembly GCF_018446385.1 of Zingiber officinale. NCBI lineage: Eukaryota > Viridiplantae > Streptophyta > Magnoliopsida > Zingiberales > Zingiberaceae > Zingiber > Zingiber officinale. The sequence goes on from NC_055997.1 coordinate 125,225,549, forward strand.
TTATTTTATGCCATGTCATCATCTCTTGCATTTATGATCAATTAATTTGATTTAAGGATAGAAACACAATTTGATATGGATATCAAATTGTTGTTTAGAAAATGCATGAGAACTTAGCTTAAGATGACCTAAACTCATATCTCACATCAAAATTGACTTGGATGTGTTTGATAAACCTTAGATGTGTGTGAGATATTAGGATTATGAGTTAGGATCAAGGTGCATAGTTCTTGTACCTAGATGAGCCTAATTCGAATTTGAGGATCATAGGGAAAACTTGTGTACAAGTCATGTACATTTAGCCCTAAGATCGTGGTCCTAAATTGAATGGTTTAAGATCATTTCAAAATTGATTTGAAAAACCTTGATGAAGCTTTTCTAGTGATAGCATTCATCATTGAGCAAGTTGATACAAAGATGGATTAACCTTGAGCTATTTCAAAGTTTTTCGAACTTTGTATCAAGATTAAAAAATGGGAGTTATTTTCATAGAAAACTATTTTTCCATGATAATATATGTTATGAGGAATGTATCCTCAAAATTTTACAATTTTTGGAATTTTCTGTAATTTTTTTAGGGGTTTCTGAATTTCGGGAGAAAAATCAGAAATTCTTATCAGAGAATTGTGGACCGATCAGAGAAGATCCTGATCGGTCCAGGGAAGTCTGGATCTGTCACTGGACCGATCTAGGGTAGTATGGATCGGTCTGGTGACCGATCCAGTGGAGTCCTGATCGGTCTGGTGACCGATCAGAGCGTGCCAAAATACTGATTTTTCGACTGTTGTCTGAAATTTCAGCTATGGAAGTTGGTGTTTTAGATTTCTAAAGGGTTGAAACTCTCCAAGACATTGTTGGTGCAATGGTCAAGGAGGAGTTAACCTTTAGGGGGAGTTTTACCTAATGGTTAAGGAGGAGTTGACCTTTAGGGGGAGTTTTACCTATTGGTCAAGGGGGAGTTGACTGTTAGGGGGAGTTTTTACTCGTCAAGATTTCTGAGGATGAGTGATATGAGATTATCACTAAGTTGATTGTTGATTTTAGTATCAAGGGAGAAATTAAGGGTTTCAATGAAAGGTATGAGACTTTCATTAGGAAGAAACTCTTGACCTTGATTCACTCTTTTTGATGTGTGTCAAAAAGGGGGAGAATGTCTAGAGAATGTTCAAGGAAGAACATTGGAGTTTGGGGAGAATGCTCAGAGAATGTTCAAGGAAGAACATTGGAGAACTATTGGAAAACCTAAGTTAGGTTATCGGGTTAACCTAACTTGATTATGATTTTTGTCAAACATCAAAAAGGGGAGATTGTTGGTGCAACCTTAGGTCAAGGTTGACCTGGGTGACCCGACTCGAGTTGACCTGACTCGAGATATATTTTGATGTTTGACAAGAATAGAGAAGTTGTATTTTGATGTTTGACAAGAATAGGAACTTGGGGGATTGTGGGTGCAACCTTTGGTCAAGGTTGACCTGGTTGACCCGACTTGAGTTGATCTGATTCGGGAAAAGTCCAAGTATGGAAGCTTGGCATGGGAGGTCAGAGAGGGCTCGATAGCTTGTTCTCTGGACTGGATGGAGTCGGAGATGGCTCGGTAGCTCGTTCTCCGGACTAGGTCAGAGAGGGCTCGGTAGCTCGTTCTCTGGACCGGACGAAGTTGGAGAGGGCTCGGTAGCTCGTTCTCTGAACTAGGTCAGAGAGGGCTCGGTAGCTCGTTCTCTGGACCGGACGTGGAAGTCGGAGAGGGCTCGGTAGCTCGTTCTCCGGACTAGGTCAGAGAGGGCTCGGTAGCTCGTTCTCTGGACCGGACGTGGAGGTCGGAGAGGGCTCGGTAGCTCGTTCTCCGGACTAGGTCAGAGAGGGCTCGGTAGCTCGTTCTCTAGATCAGGAAGGCTTTAGGTTTAAGGCTGGGAAATTGGATCGGTCTGCTGACCGATCCAGTGATACACTGGGTCATCTGATCGATCTGGTGACCGATCAATAACCAAACAGATTGGGAGAAGGAATGACATGATCGGTCCAGAGACCGATCAGGGCTCTGGCAACCAACTCTCTGTGAGAGTTGGGATCGGTCTGGGGACCGATTAGCCTAAGGCCTGATCGGTCCCTAGGCTAATCGGTCCCCAGACCGATCAGGGATCGCAACCAACTCTCTGTGAGAGTTGGGATCGGTCTGGGGACCGATCAGCCTAGGGCCTGATCGGTCCCCTGACCGATCATATCCATCCTGGACCGATCAGGGTGGAGCCTGATCGGTCCAGGTCTAGCCGTTGAGACACAACGGCTAGATTTCTTCTTTCTTCTTCTTCGCAGGTTCATATAAATCAAGGGCCTCTACAGTAGAGTAGAGCACTTGCTCTTGCTCCTTCTTGTTTCTTGCGATCAGAGCTTTGCTGAGCTCTCCATTACTGAAGCTTCGTGTGAGCTTCCCTCGGCTGGACTCCAACTGATCAATTGCTGCTGTTGTTGGCGTGAAGTGGTTGCTTCATCACCAGTCGACGAGAAGGCAAGCAAACTAGTATTTTTACATTCATATTGTTCTTAGCTTCTTGCTGTATTTCTTGTACGTACACTGATCTTGCTGTTGCAAGAGAGATTGTGGCGAGGTTTCTCCACCCAGAAGGAGTTTTTATTAGCCGGTTCTCCGGGGTCTCATCCATCAACGGATTGATAGGATTCGTCCACCTTACGGACACGCCGAGGAGTAGGAGTATCATCTCCGAACCTCGTTATATCGTCGCGTTTGAGGTTTGATCTTCTCCATTTTCGTTTCTTCTTTTTATTTCCGCTGCGCTAACTCAAATTGTAGGAAGAAACGAGAATTTGGGGTCGGCTATTCACGCCCCACCTCTCTAGCCGCGTCCAAAGGTCCTAACAAAGAGGACATGACAGTCAACGACCCAAGGAATACGGGGTTTAGACCACCTCGCGGAATCAACCGCATGATGTCGGGTCAGTCACAATCAGGGTGGGTTCCTAGACTGGAGACATGAATGGGGCTCGGACTATTCCTTGACCTGCTCCCGATGACCGGGTCTCCCCGACTCAGACTTTATAGATGATCTCGACACTTTTACTCAGACAGCTCTCGACCTACTCTTCGAAGGTCAAATCATGAAGGAGGGGTTTCTCGCCATAGTCTCATATAAAACCCAGTCGGGTCACCATGCCTCAGTCTTTTCGTTCAGGCTCAATCCTAATAGTACATCTGAGAGATCATCTTAAGTTGTCCCTGGCTGAACCCGGGCGGGACGAACAACACGAAACAACAACAATGTTAGGGAATCGTAACAATATGTCAGAGAATAATTGTCATACGCTAGGGAATATTTTAGTAGCCCATCACTCTCTAAGGGAGGAACCTTCCTTCCATCAATAGGAGGCCTCCGTACATCTTCCCTCACTTGACAGGCCTGACATTCGATATTCTCTGACAGTGGTCAGGCTCTAAAGGTATATAGTGTCATATAAAGGTATACAGGTAAGATATTCTCCAACGCTCAAGTCAAATCCTCTTCCTTAGGCAGGTAGGCACACATTCACACTCATCTTCAACAGTTCTTTTTTTTCATTGTACACTACTTTTTCGGGGAAAAAGGATATGCCTTGAGCATCGAAGGACCTTCACCGGGGACTTTTTCCTTAGTTTCTGGTCTCTAACGCTTCGGGCGCTTGTTTGAGTGTGTATAGAGTTGAGGTACCACCCACTCTCCTATCACATACCCTGGGGGAAGGAAGTTCTGTAGGACCGTTAGATTCGATAGAGGGGGGGTGAATATCGATTCGAAAATATCGAGTATAAGCGCAGCGGAAAAGTAAAGTAGACACAGTATTTTTTACTTCGTTCGGAGCCTGTGACGACTCCTACTCGAAGGCCCGTACTCCGTGAGTACTTTCGTTGGGCAATTCACTAGCAGTTCGAAATAATGATTACAAAAAACAGTACAATGAATGCTAATGAAAATGAAAAGCAAATACCGACAATAAAGACAAGAAAGGAGCGTAGTGTCGGAGCTTTGTTCGCGTCGCAGAAGTGTAGAGCAGTGGAAGACTTTTCTTTTCGTTGTTGTTCTGAAGCTCTCCTCTGACCCTTCTTTTATATGAGGCTCGGGGCGCCCTGGATGCCTTCCGGGCGTCCTGGTGAGACGTGGCAAGTCCAACCAGCGAGCTCCACGTGGCGACGCGCGATCAGGATGAAATTTCCCTCCCGGGCGCCCGGATCCCTTCCGGGCGCCCAGACCTCCGAGCGCCCGGATTCCTTCCGGGCGCCCGGACCCTGTTTTCCCGCAGAATCCGTCCTGCAAGACAAACGTTAGTCCGGAGGTAAATTTACCCTGCAACACAGATTGTTAGCAAAAGCAAAGTGAGTATGAATTAGCAAAAATAGTATGACTTAGATTCCGTCTTTCCAAGACCGGAATCTAGTCACGATCTCGACTTAGACTTCCGAAATGGATCTAAGCCGGATCGACGCCTAATGTTCCCTTCCGGGGAACGCGTCCTCGCAGTCACTCCCCTCCAGTGACTTACCTCACTTACCTGCCAGACGTCCGGTCAGCCCGTCGACCCGTCTGGACTTCTCGCCAAGCGTCCGGTCAGCCCCGTCGACCCGCTTGGACTTCTCGCCAAGCGTCCGGTCAGCCCGTCGACCCACTTGGACTTCTCGCCAGCTATCCGGTCAGCCCGTCGACCTAGCTGGACTTCGTGCCAGGCGTCCGGTCAGCCCGTCGACCCGCTTGGACTTCTCGCCAGCTATCCGGTCAGCCCGTCGACCTAGCTGGACTTCGTGCCAGACATCCGGTCAGCCCGTCGACCTGTCTGGACTTCTCCTGCACACTCGATCAAAGTGTCAGACAAAAACAAACTAACTTAACCTGATTTGTCATTCATCAAAACCTGGGTTAAATCGTTAGTGCTAACCGCACCAACAATCTCCCCCTTTTTGATGGAATGACAACTTGGTTAAGTTAGTGAAAACATATGCAAGAACCATGCATTTATGTGGTTTTTAAGTTAGTTTGAATTTTCAGTTAGGTTCAGCTAACTTAACCTAACTTAACCACCTAACCCTCCCCCTTTCGCATTCATCAAAAATAAGCATGGATTAAGTAATTATAGACTTCAGACAAAAAAAATGTCAAGTTAATCTGGGGGAGTTTAAGCTTTTGAAAATTTGTTTAAAGCATTAACTTTTAGCTTTTAGAAAGCTAGCTATGTTTAGATAGTTTCATTTTCAAACATAAGTTTTCAAAAACCAAAATTCCAAAACTAAGTTTGAAAAATTTATTTTTCCAAAAACTGATTTATTTTTCAACACTAAGTTTGTAAACGATTTAATTTAAAACTTAAGTTTTGACAATAATTTAAGTTTGAAAAATCTAACTTTCATAATTTTCAACACTGGGTTTTTGCAAATCAAATTTCAGTTTGCAAATATTGATTTTGAACTTTACTTTTAGTTTTCAAAGGAGTTTGATAGAACTAATTTTGATAAAGTAAAATAATTAAATCTAATTTTCAAAAATCAAAATTTTAAAGTTCAAAAGTACTAGTTTCAAAACCATGGTTTAAAATACTTGAAAAGTTGAGTTTTCAAAAACTAAGTAAAAAGGATAAAAAGTTTGTGATTTAAAAGAAACAATTTTGAGTTGATTTAAAAATTTTTCACAATTTTAAGCAAGTTGATTTTGAAAATTGATTTTTAAACTTTGATTTTCAAAATTAAGGAAAATGATTTTGAGAAGCTTAGTTTGTAAACTTAAGTTTTGAAAAATCTAATTTCCACAATTTTCAAAACTAAGTTAAATCTAATTTTCAAAATCAATTTTCAATAAAAAGTAAAACCCAATTCTTAAAAACAACTTAGTTTTATAAGAGTTAGTTTTCAAAAATAGGTTTAAGAAATTTTTAAGAAAACATTTTTCAAACAAAATTTAAAATATTTTATATAAAGGGAAATTTTTAATTAATTCCTCCCCCTGAACCTGACATAAAATTTGAAAATATTTGCTAAAAATATTCAAAGTAGATATATATTTATTTTTTAAATTGAGGTAGAATTTTCTAGAGAGATTTTAAAGAGAAGATTAAAAAATAACACTTCAGGAGATAATTAAAAAATAAACCTCCCCCTTAATTTGATACTCCTTTAATTTATTAATCCTCCTTATTTATTACTTCCCCTTAATATAAAATTTTACAACCGTAACATATTTTTGTACCTAAGTGTTTTAGACGATTGTATAATTATCTTTATAAAATTATTCATTTAAATTTGACTAACCATAATTAATGTTAGATTAAGTTGAAATAAATTAACCTTTAGTGTAATGTTAAGTAAGATAAGTTGTTATTAATTCAATAATTGATCAATATTAATAATTTATTGATTAAATTTTGCTATAATCTAAATTTTGTATTAATTGATGAAGGTGTTAGTTATAATTTAACTTTTCATTTACTTCCTTTTAAGTTGGATTGACTTAGTTTAAAGTTGGTGGTAATTTGAAGTTAAACTCGTTATTAAACAAGGTTAAGTAAGGTTCAATTTAAGTCAAACTTTAATTATGTTTTAATAAAAATAATTAATATTTTAAAGGTTGATTAAGAAAAATGACTTAGAGTAATTTTAATATTTTTACTAAGGTTAAACCTAGGTTCTGATCAAATCAAGCTTAGTTCTCAAATAAAGTTAAACTTAAATAGTTAAGTTCTACTTATTAATTACATAATTAAGTTTAAAGTTGAAGTTAACGGAATTTAAGTTTTTAAGTTAGGTGTCTAAGTTTTAAATGAATTTAAAAGAATTATAATAATTATTATTTTTAAGGGATTTCTAACAGGAATTTAATGACAATTAATATATGTTCAATTCAATTTTGATTTTAGATTAAAATTAATATCAGTGATTAATTTAGCTTTAAGTTTTAAGTTTAAGTTAAATTTTTAAGTTTTAATTTTCAGTTAGGTTAAATTAAGTTGAAAAGTAATCTTTAAATTAAGTTTTAATGAGTTTTAATTTAAGATATAATTTTCAGTTAAGTTAAATTAAAAAATAATTTTAAGGTTAAAATGATGTTTAAGATTAAAAATGAGTTTAAAGTCAAAATAATAATTTTTAAAGTGAAAAGAGTCTATAGAAATAATTTATTATTATTACTATTTTTTTTAAGTTAAAAGAATTTTATTATAGTGAAAAAATAAGAAGAATTTTTCAAAATGATATAATTTTTAAAATAGTTTTTAAATGATTTTTAAAAGTTTTTAAAATAATTTTTGAAATAATTTTTAAGTTAAAATAATTTAAAAATATAATTTTTATATTAAAATAATTTTAAGTTAAAATAATTTTTAAGTTAAAATAATTTTTAAGTTAAAATAATTTTTATGTTAAAATAATTTTTAAAATAACAATAATTTTTAAAAGGTTTTAAAAGCATTTTTAAAAGAATTTTTAAAGTTTTTGAAAATGATTTTTAAAAGAGTTTTTAAAAATAATTTTTAAAATGTTTTAAAAGAATTTTTAAAAGAATTTTTTAAAGTTTTTAAAATGATTTTTAAAATAGTTTTTTAACATAATTTTTAAAAGAATTTTTAAAAGTTTTTAAAATGATTTAAAATAGTTTTTAAAATAATTTTTAAAATGTTTTAAAATAATTTTTTAAAGTTTTTAAAATGATTTTTAAAAGAGTTTTTTTTTTAAATGATTTTTAAAATTTTTTAAAAGAATTTTTTAAAGTTTTTAAAATGATTTTTAAAATAGTTTTTAAAAATAATTTTGAAAATAATTTTTTTTTTAAGTTTTTAAAATGATTTTTAAAATAGTTTTTAAAATAATTTTTAAAATGTTTTAAAAGAATTTTTAAAAGAATTTTTAAAAGTTTTTAAAATGATTTTTAAAAGAGTTTTTTTTATTTTAAATAATTTTTAAAATGTTTTTAAAAGAAATTTTTTTTAAAGTTTTTAAAATGATTTTTAAAAGAGTTTTTAAAATAATTTTTAAAATGTTTTAAAAGAATTTTTAAAAGAATTTTTTAAAGTTTTTAAAATGATTTTTAAAATAGTTTTTTTAAAAGAATTTTTAAAAGAATTTTTTTAAGTTTTTAAAATGATTTTTAAAAGAGTTTTTTTTTAAAATAATTTTTAAAATTTTTTAAAATGATTTTTTAAAAGAGTTTTTAAAATAATTTTTGAAATGTTTTAAAATAATTTTTAAAAGAATTTTTTAAAGTTTTTAAAATGATTTTTAAAATAGTTTTTAAAATAATTTATAAAATGTTTTAAAAGAATTTTTTAAAGTTTTTAAAATGATTTTTAAAAGAGTTTTTAAAATAATTTTTAAAAAATTTGGAAATAATTTTAAAATAATTTTTAAGTTTAGAATAAAATTTTTAAGTTAAATATAAAATTTTTAAAGTTAAATTTAAAATTATTTTTTAAAGTTAATTTTTGTTTTAAAATAATTTTTTAAAGTTAATTTAATTTTTAAAATTAATTTAATTTTTAAAATTAATTTAATATTTTTTTTTTAAATTAATGTAGTTTTATTTCGAAATTTAATTTTTAATTAATTCAAAATTTAATTTTAATTTGAAATTCAAAATTTAATTTTAATTAATTTTAATTTAATTTGAAATTCGAAATTTAATTTTAATTTGAAATTCAATTTGAAATTTGAAATTTAATTTTAATTTGAAATTCAATTTAAAATTTGAAATTTAATTTTAATTAATTTTAATTTAATTTTAATTAATTTTAATTTAATTTGAAAATTAATTTGATCCTTATTCATCTCACCCGATCTAGATTATCAATCAGGGAATCATATAATTTTGTGAGATGAATTAGATTTAATTACAGAGTTTGGTTTAACTTTTGTTAGATTCAGGTTTAGCTTTGGTCTCAACAAATAGACATTCTTCGGATAAACTTCTAAGCTTGGTGAGTCACTTGGACGTCATTAGAAGTAGCCAGCCTTTCGAGGTTTTCCGAATAGTCCTATCCATGGAGCTTAGTATTAAACCTTGGTCTAACTAGTTAGGATCCATTTAAGGGTAGCTTCGGTCAGTTCCACTTGGCCAAATGCACCAGATCGAAGCCATATCTTTCTAGACATGCGATGCCCAAGCTTCCCTAACGTACTATCATCCAAAAAATTCAACAGTACCATGATTCAAGTTAAACTTGGTCTCTTTTTAACTAATCCTAATTACCCTGCCGGGTTAGTTTGTTTGGGTTACCCTGTCGGGTAAGTTAGTTTTGGAGGTGCCAGCTATTCTGGAGCCTCCCCCTAAATCATTGGTCTTTAATTTAAGATTTTTGTATAATTAGAGTTGGTTTTAGTTAAGTTGTAATGTTTAATTTGTAATTTAAATTTAAGTTTTTAATTTTGAATTAATTAAATTGGTTAAATTATCTTTCTTTAAGAGAGTGTATTTAATATTTGAATGTTCTTTCAATTTCAAATTAATTGAATTATCTTTCTTTAATAGCTTATTTTTAAAGTTTAAGTTTTTATTTATTTTTAAATTTGAATTAACTAAACTGTTTGAATTATATTTTCTTAATGGTTTATCTTTTAGCTTTTTATTAATTGTTAATTTTGAAATTCCTAGATTATTTTTGTTTAATATGTTATCTTTAACATTTAATTTTAAGTTTGTTAAATTCCGTTTTGATTTTATCAAAGTGTTTGATTTTATCCTTATATTTTCTTTGCCTTTTAAATTGATATGGTTAATTGAATTTATTAGATTAGTTTTATCTTTAAAGTTTAATTTCTTATTAATTAAATTATCTTGGTTTTGGATAGAATTTTCTAGATTAATATTGTCTAGATTAAATAATTTATTAATTTTATCTAGATCAATATTGACCTTGTCATCTTTTTTGTTTGAATTTTCAAATTTGTTTAGGTTTAAATTCAAATTTTTAGATTTATTAATTATTTTCAGATTTTCTGTATTTTCTAAATTAATTATATTTGTTTTATCAGAAAATATCCTAGAGATATTTTTGCAAGTATTGTCATGTACACTATTTTCACATATACTTTCAGACATATCCAAATTAACAGTCGCATATTTTAAACTACTACTGACAAGGGTGTTTTGGTAAATATTACTAACCTTGAGCGCAACCCCTAATTCAGCAGGCTTCTCCGTTGGATCTGACTCGAGTCCGGATTCGACTTTAACTTGATCTTCTAGCTCCATCGGCATCTCGTGAAGCTTGATCAACTGGGTCCACAGCTCATATGCATTCTTGTACTTTTCTAATCTGCATAAAATATTGTTAGGTAAAACATTACAAATAATGTTACTTACCTTTTTGTTCAGTTCCGAGTTTTGAGAATGTTTCCTCAAAATTAGCATATAATCGATGTCTACGCTTCCTAAGAAGCATTCCATTAATCGCTTCCAGTAGTTGAAGTCTTCATGATCGTATGGTGGCGGTTCGCAGGGGTTCCGTCCTTCTAGAAGAGTCATAATTTCTTGCACACAGAGAAACAAACAAAAGATCCCAAGACTTGGTCTTGGATTAGCAGTGCCGAAAAAAATAATATTTCACTATTTTCAAAAAAAAATAATAAAATATTATTAAAATATTAATAAAAAATATTATTTCAAAATTTTGAAAATGTAATATCTTGTCAATACTAAGCAATGGTGAAGAGATGACGATGTATTTTTCAAAAATAGTTTTGGAGGGAAAAAAACGAAAGGCGTAAGGTTTTATTTTAAAGACAAATGATATCTAATTTTTCTTTGCCTGATTGGTAGTTGCACCAAATCAGAGCGGTACCTGCTCTGATACCACTTGTAGGACCGTTAGATTCGATAGAGGGGGGGTGAATATCGATTCGAAAATATCGAGTATAAGCGCAGCGGAAAAGTAAAGTAGACACAGTGTTTTTTACTTCGTTCGGAGCCTGTGACGGCTCCTACTCGAAGGCCCGTACTCCGTGAGTACTTTCGTTGGGTAATTCACTAGCAGTTCGAAATAATGATTACAAAAAACAGTACAATGAATGCTAATGAAAATGAAAAGCAAATACCGACAATAAAGACAAGAAAGGAGCGTAGTGTCGGAGCTTTGTTCGCGTCGCAGAAGTGTAGAGCAGTGGAAGACTTTTCTTTTCGTTGTTGTTCTGAAGCTCTCCTCTGACCCTTCTTTTATATGAGGCTCGGGGCGCCCTGGATGCCTTCCGGGCGCCCTAGTGAGACGTGGCAAGTCCAACCAGCGAGCTCCACGTGGCGACGCGCGATCAGGATGAAATTTCCCTCCCGGGCGTCCGGATCCCTTCCGGGCGCCCGGACCTCCGGGCGCCCGGATTCCTTCCGGGCACCCGGACCTCCGGGCGCCCGGATTCCTTCCGGGCACCCGGACTCTGTTTTCCCGCAGAATCCGTCCTGCAAGACAAACGTTAGTCCGGAGGCAAATTTACCCTGCAACACAGATTGTTAGCAAAAGCAAAGTGAGTATGAATTAGCAAAAATAGTATGACTTAGATTCCGTCTTTCCAAGACCGGAATCTAGTCACGATCTCGACTTAGACTTCCGAAATGGATCTAAGCTGGATCGACGCCTAATGTTCCCTTCCCGGGAACGCGTCCTCGCAGTCACTCCCCTCCAGTGACTTACCTCACTTACCTGCCAGACGTCCGGTCAGCCCGTCGACCCGTCTGGACTTCTCGCCAAGCGTCCGGTCAGCCCGTCGACCCGCTTGGACTTCTCGCCAAGCGTCCGGTCAGCCCGTCGACCCACTTGGACTTCTCGCCAGCTATCCGGTCAGCCCGTCGACCTAGCTGGACTTCGTGCCAGGCGTCTGGTCAGCCAATCGACCCGCTTGGACTTCTCGCCAGCTATCCGGTCAGCCCGTCGACCTAGCTGGACTTCGTGCCAGACATCCGGTCAGCCCGTCGACCTGTCTGGACTTCTCCTGCACACTCGATCAAAGTGTCAGACAAAAACAAACTAACTTAACCTGATTTGTCATTCATCAAAACCTGGGTTAAACCGTTAGTGCTAACCGCACCAACAAGTTCCACTTGGGGTTTCTCTTTTCCGGCACACATATACGAGGCACGCCAGAGTCATCTCTCCGCCAACACTGACGCCATCATTGCTGACCTCTTTCTAACTCAGATTCCAGACAGTATCAATTTGGCGGCGTCTGTGAGAATCTTCTTCACCTGTTCCGGAATATGACGATGGAGGATACTGGTAAAATCAACGTCACCATGACAGTAGGGGAGTACAAACTATTCAAGGAAACCAAGAGGCGAGTGGCTTCCGAAAACATATGACTGCTTCAGAATCGCATAGGATACCTGTCGTCTCAAAAGACCAAACCCACGCCTCAGATAGGGGGTTCAAGACGAAGGAGCCCGAGGATTTCCCCTGAGCTTTCTATCGCGAGCCCAGCTCAGATTACTATAACAAGAAAGAGCATTGCCATGGCTCCATGGCCGAGAGTTCATCACCCAGAGGTGGTCCTGATTGTTTAAAGACCCTGAGTGAAATTATTAATTATGTCCTAATTTTATCCTTCCATCAACCTAAGTAATAATTATTTTAATTTATAAAATTTTGCTTCTAGAAATAGGATAAGAAAACTTTTTAGCTGTAAGATGATTTTTTATCTTACAATGGATGTATCTTTTTTATTTATGTATAAATTTCTACAATTCTAACATAGAAATAAAAATGAAGCATCAATTCTAAAACTATGGCTATAAATTCTTTTTCCATTCTTGCACTATTAAATTATCCAAGGATAATAATTCTATTTGCAATCAATTTCATTCAGAATGCAAAGGTGTTTTCAAATAGCAATCACTTGAATTTTAGCAAAAGAACATTGATAGTGAAAAAAATTTTAACTCAAGAATGCAAAGAGATAAGTATAGTAATGTAACACAAAATTTTAACACCAAACCGAGAAACAATAAAGAAGTGCAGCTTAGTCAGTTTATCTTCATAATCTTTATTTTCAACATTAATATAAGAATCTGGAAGAATGAATAGAATACTAGGAAAGCCTATTACAATTATATTTACTTTGAGTTTGAGCAACTTAAATAATATATTCAATACAGTAATTAAGAATTGAAATTCTTTTATCCTAAAAAAGTGATATTACTTATACACTTGACTTGATAAGAAAAATTAAAACTCAATATAAAGAATTAGATTTTATGTATAGGAATCCTAGCAATAACAAAAATTAAAAATATTGTAATTTTTTACAATTTCAAATTGACTAAGGCATCATGTCACGACCAAAAACTTTCGATGGAGAATAAGCTACTTGGTTACTTAGTTTATAAAAACTTAAATATTAAGCAAACAGAACAAAATTAAGATTTTTTAAAAGAAAATGCTAGTTCCTCGGAATTAACATAAACGTTCCAACTTGTTGAATGTTTACTCATCAATTTCACATCCAAATCCAAAGTATCACTCACATGAGATATTGTAACCCTCCTTCTTCACTTCCACTTCACTAAATTAGAAGAAACAATGAGTTAAATGCAGAGGACATAATTAAATTGTCTATTGTAAAACACCTAAAAAAATACAAAGGTAACTCATTTAAAGTGATCGCCAGTCAATCCTCTCCTTGTGTTTGAGAGATGTATTGAACTATATATTATGGGATACCAATACAATGCCTCCTTAACAGTAGGATACTTAACAAGTATTATGGGCCAACTAGAACAAATCCCAACTAGGGGATGGGTTAAGGTGATGACTTTTGGTGGAAAATGACTATAAGGATACTTAATTGTTGAACTATGGTAGTGGGGGATAGGATTGTGATATATGAGAAGCATGGATACGTAGTGTCTAATGATGCATTTGGTTCATAAAAATATGTAGCTTATAGAAAATTATGAAATTGTTTCAACAAGTCATGATGCAGGATGGACTCGACAAGTCATGATGTAGAAAATTTGGTTCATAGACTATTGGCCTTGTAGAAATTGAAGCTGCAGTTGTTCATGGTGCATAATGAACTTAGCAAGTCACTCGTGTCGAATTTATTCAGGCAACCACAGACGAAAGTAGTACAGATTCAGCAAAACTTATTAGCAACAAGATGCGGCATCAAACAAAAAAAATATTACAATTGAAAAATAAGCAATTGAAAAGTGCATTAAGGTTCCTACATCATATTTACTTGAACATTGCAACCAAATCCTAATCGAGAGCAACAATAAGAAGAAAAGGTGGAAAAAATAGTAAAAAATAATATAATAACTAAAAAATATGGAAAAAAAATTGACGCTCAAAATGACCAATTGAAAGAAACAAGTTGATTAAGACCTAAAAACAAATGGAGCAAGACCTAAAAACGAATGGAGCGGAAATTATCAATTTGTGCAGAAACAAAACATGATTAATAAGAAAATGAAAGACATGAGCATTTACCGGCAAGGGAGCTTGGCAAGGCAGGAAAATCAACAATGGAAGAGAAAGAGCTAGAGATGACTAGTCTTGCCGATGGAGGGCACCTTTGAGAGAGGGTAGAGGGCTGGTAGTCATCACGGCGAGGTATGGAAGGTGCGACGAAGGAGGGTTTCAATGACAACGAGTAGAATCATGAGGATCATATCAGAATAGGGCTTCAGCAAGTGAGGGTTTCGGCGATGCGGCTTCGGGACAGAGAGGAAAAGAGAAATCGATGGTTTTAGAAAAAAAATTATATATATATGGGCTTCTTAATTTTAGACCCTAGTAACCTTGGCCCGGGCCAGCTCTATTTCCATCTAAGTAAACGACCCTCAATCCTGAGAGAACAAATCCTCTAGACCGCACTTTACGGTCTAGAGAATGAAGCACTTCATTCATTGGTCCATTTGAATGGACTCCACTTGTTAAACAGGTGGAGACCATTCAAATAGACCAATCATCATTTATGATATATTTTTTTATCTATAAAGTACGGATCAGAGGATTCTACCTGCAACCCTGAGCCAAAATTGCTAAGATTGTGCTTGAAGAAACACCATTATTTCAAGTCCTTCAAGGGTGATGTCTCCTCAAATTCCAAAATCAAGGATGGTATTCTCTCATAAGATTTGACCCCATAAGAATGGGAAAATGAGATATGGGACATTTCAGAAAGCATAACATGGACATTTTCCAGTTTGGTGTCATATTCCTCTTAATTTTGATAAAAAAAAATTAATGAAAAATAATTACAATAATTTTAATTATGATTACTCAATATTATAGTAATTTTAGCTAATACTAGAAAACAATAATTTAAAAATAGTTTAAAACTCTTTAATTTTTTTTTTTCAGACGGTCCCCAATAAAGATATTATTATTCTTTTAGAAAAAAAACTATATTCCTTTCTCCTTCTCCAAGCAAACTACGTAGTTGCCTAGGTCCTAAAAGTCTGCAGACGCTCATTCATACCAATACCATCACCACCGACGTGCTAGCAATTTTTTCATTTGCCTAAAACACCGTTTTACTGGGTCCCAGTTCGAAAAGGTGAGGTAAACAAAGCGGGTACTTAACTAGATCGTGAGTAAGCGAGAACAGGTATCGGCGTCTCCACTGTTTGAGTCATCGTGATGCTATAAGCTTTCCCCTATAAAGCCACGGGCCTTCTACCCAATCGACCTTCCCTACTTCGCAAGGGCCTCCACTTCCACGGGCAAATCGGGCGATCGGAGAAAGGTCCAAAGGCGCTCGCCCTCGATTCCCCTATCCCTCCCCTCTCTCTCGATAGATCCCTCGGTACGTTTCTCTCTCTCCCCTCTCTCGATCGATCCATGCCGTTCACGTTTCGGCTAGGGTTGGGTTTGGGTCTTTTCGCTTCGCTTCTCGTCGGGATCCTCGCGGTGGTTCTCGAGGCAGGCCGCGACAGCGGATCCTTGTTGTTCCGTGGTAAATTCTTGTTTCTGATCCTTGGGGTGGGGGTTGTGAGCAGCGTGCTGCTCTATATGCTTCCGAGAAAAAGAGGTCGAGGAGGAGCTGAGATCGAAGGGGACCGGCCAAAAGACGAGGTTTTGGGGAAGAAGGCCAGGGCGGATTGCCTGTTCTCGGCGGAGGGGACCTCGGTGATGGCGGAGAACAACCAGGCCAACGGAGTGAAGGTAGATATCGTTGGAACTAAGCAGACCGATATTGATGAGGACTTGCATAGCCGTCAGCTGGCCGTGTACGGGCGGGAGACCATGCGCCGGCTTTTCTCTTCGAATGTTCTTGTTTCAGGTCTACAGGGCCTCGGGGCCGAGATTGGTAATGTTTTTGGTGTTTATTTTCTGATATTTCCTCCCTCTCCAATCTACTCGTCATGGATTTCGCTGTTTCTTATTCGAATTTAGATCTGAAGATCTTTCTATCTATCTCTTTTTGTGTTCATTTGTATAACATGGAACCAGAATTGTAATAACTTCTTCTAGTTCGATGGTGTTTGTATACTTAGCTTTCTTGTTCATTATCTTGTCCTAGAATTAGGGTATTTAGGTGATCTTAGTTTCCCTTGATGTTGTAGAATAACTTTATGGATAATGATAACTTATTTTATGCAATGATCGTGTGTGTGACTAGTGTGTATGACAGAGACCACTTATTGTTTTGTTATGATTTAGAATATTACTAATTTATATTCAGAACATCTCTTTTGATAAGAGAGACTGAGCAGTTACTGTCCTATTCTGATTTAGAATAGTACTTATCTATTTTGATGCGCATTTCTGCTATATAATGTTGCATGCTAACTATCTAAATGCAATGATATGTTCATTTGATTCAACATTTTACTTTGACTGGACTATTTGTTTTTTAAAACATGGTATATGTACTTGCTTAGTTTGAATACTAGATAATTATTTTTCCTTGAGGGTGATATTAATTGGAAAATAAAAACATTGTTTTTCTTCTTAGTGTGTGTTTTGAGTGATGATGTTGATGGGAGTTCAATTTTGTCATTATGAAAATTTGTGTTAGCAAATTATTCTGAATCCTGTATGAATACGCACCTTGCAATTTCCTAGCCAATTCACTCATCATGACTATTGAAAAATTGCATTCTTTTACAGCGAAGAATCTTGTTCTTGCTGGTGTAAAATCAGTTACCTTGCATGATGATGAGAATGTAGAAATGTGGGACTTATCTAGCAATTTCTTCTTATCTGAAGACGATATTGGAAAAAATAGAGCTCATGCATGTATTCTGAAGCTCCAAGAACTTAACAATGCTGTTCTAGTTTCTACCTTGAGTGGACCACTAATTAAGGAGCAACTCTCAAATTTTCAGGTTTGCTGGAAAATAAATTTGGTTTGAAA